>NW_021680559.1:1472-18336 GCF_001412515.2 Diachasma alloeum
CTATCTTAGTTTCGGAGATATTTTTGAAAAACTCACCAATTCAATTGTTTGGGTTGTGAATTGTCAATTCACAATCCCCTTTTTACCAAATCCCCCCTCCTCACATCTGAAATTCCCAATATCTGGGCACCCCTTCCTATGTATGGGGCACTTACGCCCTTTAAATGCCTCGGCAGCATTTTTTTAGTTCATTCTGAAAATTTTCTAAAATTAAGAAAAATTCAGCATTGGCTTTAGAAAATATGAGTTCTTAAAAACAATCCCCAAATTGATTAATTTTTATGATCCCACCAAGGATAAAGCTTAAGAACAGGAGTTTCTAAAATCTAAAAAATAGTTTCTAAAGCTAATCCACTTTTTTCCTCTGTGTGGAATAATTCAATTGAAATTGACAATTTCCATGGATTTTTCCATGAAAATCCTAAATTTTCAGTGACAAAATTTTCTGAAATTTCAGTGAAACTGTCATTTGTTTGATATTTTAAGACTAAAATTCAAAAAATTCTGTGAAAATTTTTCAACAGTGTATTGAGAGGGTGAAAAACTCAATTTTTCGTATTTTCAAACGGGAAAAAAATGTTTGCACCCCAATTACTCCGATCAACCAAAAGTTTGTTATCGGAAATTATCTCACGATACTCCCGTTATCCCTTGAACAGTCGGAAACCTCTGGGGATGTCTCCGGAAACGAGAATTTTCTTCACTTTTCCAATTTTCTTCACTTAACATAAATTATATTACTATCTTAACCTCCTTTCATCTTTCTCCTTTACTGTCTCTCTCCCTCTGCCTTTTTTTCTACTTCTTTCCAGGAGTATGTAAATAATAAGAAAAAGAAAAAGAAAACGAGGACTAAAATCAAAATAAAAATAAAAAACTGAATATAAAATAAAGTAACATGATAGTGTACACCCCAATCTAGCAAGCCACCACACCGCAGTCCAGCCCCTAACCCTCCTCACTCACTTCTGTTTCACTTCCCCCACCTGCACCGCCTGTCTCAACACGCCGTTGTCCTAACTGCTGCTCTCTCCTTCCTCCTCTCCACTCCTCAGGCCTTTCTCCTTTTCTCCAAGATCAGGCGAGGTCCCCTCACCGCGATGGGGCTACTCAGTCCACCCACCACTGTGAGCGGTGCCGCGCCTTCTTCCAGTCTTCTCGCCCCTTCTCTCCTCCTCGCTTCCTTTATGCCTTCTTGTTCTTATTCTCCTCATTCTCCTCTCTACTCGAATCTGCTCAGTTCCTGACCAAATCCTCGTTCTCAACCTTTTCATCTCCTTTCTTTTCCTCGTACTCGTCCCTTTCCGCACTTCTCTGTCTCTCCCATCTGTTTTCCACAAACTTCCACCAGACCCCATCTACACCAAGCCTCTCCTCGATCACGCATCGTCCCCTCCTCCTTTTCTCCCTAGCTCTTTCCTTCATCATCCATCTCGACCTTCTTTCCTCAAACGTCAAATCCTCATTTACCCATATCCCATGAACTTCCTCAATTCTCTCCTTACCCTGCACCAACTGTTGCCAATCCTCTTTTGCCTCCAACTCCACAATCAAAAACCCTTCTCCCTGCATCGTTTTTCTCTCCTCCATTTTCACCATTTCCATCTCCTTCTTTAACACTAGATTGATCGCGATATGGTCATTTCCCCGCTCTTTTTTCTATTTTCGCTATAAAATGAAATAAATGCATCGAAAAAATCTGAAAAAATTTGACATCTTACCTTGAAGTATCTAAAATGATACTATTGACTTTTTTTCTTTCAATCTGACCCCAATTGTGAGATAAAACAATTTTAATGAGTGGCGAACCTCGAAAAGCAGGGCCGTCCTCACAGCGCGACCGAACTCGTAAGTGGAAATTCTCGGGCGACGTTGCCGCTTCAGTGCGAGTGGCCGTAGAGTGGGGTGAAAGTGCCGGGTCATCAAGCGGTGTGGGTACATTGGTGAGTAGATTTATTATTTTTATAAAATCTTCAAAGAAGATTACAAAAAGAAAAAACATTATTTTAACAGATCTGATACCTGTTTGTTGTCATAATTAGAATACTGTGTCTCTGATGGTAAAATGCGGCATGTAGAAAGAGGTTAGAAGTGCCTGAGCAATTTTATGGAGACGAAAATCCCTTTTTTATTTTGTTTTTTCAATTTTATATTATAGCATTGAAATAATTCTCAATTTCCATAATCCAATGACGACAGTTCTTAAAGTAAGAATCTTCCGAATATTTTGGAATGATTAATTTAATTCATTTCAGTTTGGAAGTCGTCCCACGTGTTGCGAGCACGATAAAAACAACTTGATGAGCTAAACCAAAGTGAGTACGAGTGTCGTTTATTACTTTGTGATCAAATTAATTTATCTATAGCTTTCAATGACAAATGTTCTGGGACTAATTCCAATTTAAAATCATTCCAATCACCTTTTTCTCATGAAAGTGGTGAAATTATAGAAACATTGAATTCCAAATTTTTGTAGATTGTGAATTTTTATCGTAAACGAGACATTGAGAAAATATTTTTCATGAAAAAAATAACTAGGAGAAGTTGATATTCAAGTAGTCGAGAGATGGAGGATACCAAGTAAATTTTTCCTGCCAAAATCAAATTTGGGTTGTCCCAAAAATGATTTATTTTAGAGAGAAATGTCAGAGCATCATTTTTATGGAGAATTTATAAAGCAACAGAGAAACTTTTTTGCATTCTTCTCCCTAAATGAGTGATTACCTAAATAATTTGGTATTTATAAACATTAAATTTGTTCAGAGATATATAAAAATATGGAACTTTTTCTAATTTCAGAAAGTATGACATCTAAGAAAAGACTAAACGTGAGACCCAGTCTCAAAGATATCGATGAGGATGCGCTGGAGGATCTGGGCGATGATGAGGATACCGACTACTCTGACACCGAATTCAACTCTGATTGCGAGGATCAGAGTGATAATTCTGAGCACTCCGATCCAGGAGAAGAACCCCCAGTCGTTACCCGTATAACTCGCAGTTCTAAAATTTCTCGATTAGTAGTACAACAAAAGAGTAGCCCAGCAACTACTCCAAAACCAGTTCGAGACCTGGAGAAGAGACGTAAGCCTATGAGAGTGATAGATCCAAGGAAACATGCTAGAATTTCTCCCCAAAAAGTATCTGAAACTCGAGCTTCATCCAAAAATCGACCATCCAACTCAAGAGACCGATCGATGAAGGAGCTGAGCTCCAGTCTTCAAGACACATCCAGAGAAAGCGTCGATGATCCTATAGAAAAACAGTATTTCATGGGTAAAGACGGAACAACTCAATGGGATGTCCAACCACCCCCGCAAACTCAACATCGTCGTCACAATGTATTTAGTGAGACTCCAGGTCCAAAAGGTCCAGCAAAATTGTGTCAAACTCCGCTTCAATGTTGGGAATTATACTTTCCTGATAGAATTATCAATCAACTCGTTGAATTCACGCATTGTAAATTAGAAATCATCAAGGCAAAATACGTGAGAGACAGAGATTGTCCTCCCACCGATGCAATGGAGCTTCGTGCAGTTTTTGGTCTGCTCTATCTGAGTGGAAGCATGAAAATGTCACACGTTCAAGTTAATGATTTATGGGCAGATGATGGTACTGCCCCTGAGTTTTTTAGAGCTACTATGGCAATCGATTCCTCCTGCTTCTGAGGGCATTGAGGTTCGATGACATTGACACACGGCTTGAGCGGAAAGCATTGGATAAATTTGCACCAATTAGAGATCTGTGGGAATATTTCAACAGGATATCGGTGGCATCCTATACTGCTGGAGAGTGCGTCACAGTCGACGAAATGATGATAGCATTCAGGGGTCGGTGCAGTTTTCTGCAGTATCTTCCATCTAAACCAGACCCATATGGGTTGAAAAGTTTCGCAGTTGTCGATGCTAAGACTTATTACACAATCAAGATGGAGATCTACGCTGGCAAGCAGCCTCCAGGTCCGTACCAGGTTGATAACAGTGCTGCAAGCGTAGTGCAGAGAATTTCGGAGCCTATTGTCAATGCAGGGCGTAACATCACCATGGATAACTATTTTACATCGATGAAGGAGAGAGAGATTCACCCGTTATTGAATTGATAGATAGAATGATTGGGGTCCTTTCATATCTTATAGTTATCTCGAGGAAGGAGAAAAAACTTCCAAATGATAGACTTATGATGATCTTTTTCTCTAAGTAATGAGACGATTTCAGAAAGAATACTTTGTTAAACTGTTTGAACTTTAGAAAAAAAAAAGACTATTAAGCTGATGAAATATTGTGAAAAAACCATTATTGGATTATGTGTAGGAATACTCAATAAAAACACATTAGTTTTATTCTTCAAAGTAAAACTCTTTAATGATCGCACGCAGAAGGTATATCTTTCTCCAACGAAGTCTCTAGGACGACTAACTAAAAGTCATGAGAGTTTTCACTCTCTGGACCCATTTGACAAAAGGCCCTTGTTTCAATTTTCTTCAGCCTCTCCTTTGTGACTCACCATGAGGACTGTTTTTCTTCACGTCTCTATTTTCTAAGAAAAGCCATAAATGTCACCCTGAGTGTTTGGGTGGAAAAGAGAAAATGTTTAACTAAACTAAGAAATTAATTTTTGTATTCAGGCATGAATTCCAACACGCCCCCTCAAAAATTAATCTATTAACCTTAACTAGTTTTATCATATAAAATGTGTACATCTAAAAAAAATATTACTGGATTGAGATACACCTTCTTTATGCCTTCTGGGAATACTGTGTATAGCGCTACAAACTGATCAGGTGAAAAACCCAGGGAAAAACCTGATCGCCCTATACAAGTCATATATATCAATTTATCATCTAAATACATTGTTTTAAACTATGTCACTTTAAACATAAATTATTCCTGAATCCCAAGAACCCTGCCGATGGGAGTAACTTCGTTAATCCATCTGCTAATTGCTTCCCTGTTGGAATATAAACCAATTTGATTACATTCTTTGCAACTTGTTCTCGAGAGAAATGATATTTTATGTCAATATGCTTGGATCTCTTGTGGCTTGACGGATTACTGGCAATACTAATACATCCGGTATTATCTTCATAAATTATAATTGGTTGATTAATTTCAATATTTATACTAATTGCAAGTGATTTGAGCCATAATGCTTCCCTCACTGCTTCGAATAAAGCCATATACTCTGCTTCAGTGGATGAAGCTGCAACAGAGGTTTGCCTTCTTGTATTCCAGCATATTGTACATTGTTCGAATAGTTTGAATAAGTATCCTGTGGTACTCTTTCTATCCGAACTATCATTTCCTCCCCAATTGGAATCAACATACCCTGTCAAAATGTCATTGTAATTACTTCTTTCATAGACCAATTGCAGATCTTTTGACCCTTTTAAATAACACAAAACTCTCTTGAGGCATTTCCAAAGAACCTCATTATTATTATTCATGTATCGACTCAATATATTAACAACAATACTCAAATCTGGTCGAGTACAAACCATCAAGTACATTAAACATCCAATGACACTTCGACAAGGTGCATTACAATTCTCTTCAGAATTCAAACCTTCATAATCAACATTACTCTCCATAGGAGTATTCACTTGATTACAATCATGCATATTAAATTTAGTTAATATTGCTTCAATATAACTACTCTGATCAAGAGTTATTTTATCATCAGACCTTGTAATTCTAATTCCCAGAAAAAGCTTGATCTCGTTCAGATCTACCATTTTAAAACGCTCCATCAAATATCCCTTCAGACTGTTCATTGTTTCTTGCTCTTTCGTGACTAACACCAGATCATCGACATACAAGACTGCATAAATATTTCGTGTTATGTCACCTTTATCCAAAATATAAATACATTTATCAACTGGAGAATTCTGGAATCCTTTTTCAACGAGAGCTTTATCAAATTCTTCAAACCAGCACCTGGCTGCTTGCTTCAATCCATACAACGATTTATTTAATTTACAAACATAATTTTGATCATTTTCAATACCCTCGGGAACATTCATATATATTTCTTCTTTTAAATTGCCATTCAGGAATGCAGTTTTAACATCCATGTGATGAATTAATAAATTGAATTGATTAGCAAAAGCAATAATAAATCGAAAACTTGCAATTCGTGCTACTGGGGCAAATGTCTCATTATAATCGATTAAATATTTTTGACTGAATCCCTTAGCTACGAGACGAGCTTTATATTTGACGGGATTCCCATGTTCATCATGCTTGATTGCGAATACCCATTTACAACCAACAATATTTTTGTTTTCAGGTCTTGGCACTAAACTCCATGTGTTGTTTGCCAATAAGGAATTAATTTCATCCTGAATCGCGTGTTCCCATTTTTCTTTATCGTCTCTATTTTTAATTTCATGATAAAGGGTAGGGATATCATTAATGATGGATTGAGCATTCATGAAACAGTCTTCCGGTATATTCTTTTCATCATAAGAAATATGTGGCCGTTTTTTCAATCGGTCACTTCTTCTCGGTTCTGAAGTCATTCGTTTCAAATTATCTTTCTTTACCAAACTATCGAGGCTATTATCATTACTTGATTCACCTCCAATTGTCATTTCTGATTTGTCATTATTAGATTGATCATTATTTCTTACTGATTTTGAACTATTGTCAGAAAGATCAGTTTTACTGTGCTGAGACGCTTTTGTTGATTTAGAGAAACTATTAAAATCATCAATATTCACTGGAGTTTCACTTACAACTCCTTCAGGCATTCTTTCAGCCCTATTAGGCACTTTTTCAGCCTCATCAAATTCATCAATATTGCAATTATCTGATTTCTCAATATCAGATTTTGCTGGAGGTTTTATTTTAACTCCTTTCGGCATTCTTTCAGCCTCAGGGGGCACTATTTCAGCTCCACTATGCCCTATTCCAGGCCTTGACTGCAAAAATTTAGTTTCATCTACAATAACGTCTCGCACTACAGAATATTTTTCTGTTTCAACATCAAACACACGATAACCATTCGGTTCATATCCCATCAGTATTCCTTTCCACGATTTTTCATCGAATTTACCTTTACTGATTTTATCATGCACATAAACAGTGGAACCGAATATTCTCAAATATTTAATCTGTGGCTTCTTATTATGCCACATTTCAAATGGTGTTTTGTTTTCTTTTATAGCTTTCGTGGGTGTTCTATTTATCAAATACGTGGCTGTAAGAACAGCATCACCCCAAAAAATCTTTTCTAAACAAGCACCAGATATAAGTGTCCGAGCCTTCTCCGTTATTGTCCGATTCATCCTCTCGGCTACGCCATTTAATTGCGGAGTTCTCGGTACCGTTAAGTGAAAACTAATTCCTCTCTCCCGACAAAAATTTTTCATATCATTTGACAAATATTCTCTCCCATTATCGGAGTATAAATTTACTATTTTCAAATTGAAATGAGCTTCGCTTTTAGTAACAAAGTCTCGAAAAACCAAAAATAAATCTGATTTTTGTGTCATCAAATATGTAACACAATAATGCGTGTACTGATCAATAAATGTCGCGAAATAGTTTTTATTGTCAACTGTCGGAGGAGTAATCGGCCCACAAATATCTGTATGTACAATGAATAACGGTCTGTCTATATGAGACTTATCTTTAGCCTTATTGAATGGCAACCGCGCTTGTTTTCCTTTAATGCAAGGCTCACACAAATCATCATTTGGTGTGATTTGTTTAATCAACTCTATGTCATCAATCATTTCTTTGTTTTTCAATTCTAAAAATTTATTTCTACCAATATGTCCCAAGCGTTGATGCCAAACTTCATAATTAATTTTATTATTAGATGCTTGATTAGCTAACTTTACCCTTTGAGAGATAACCGCAAACTCGAGAGCGGTCAATCCATTGACGGATTGACTTTCCATGATCACTTGATCATCTTTTAAAATTCCTACCTTTTCTGGTCCAAAAATTACCGTAAATCCAGCCTTACGCATTTTCGGAACAGAGAGTAGATTGTGGGGTAAATCAGGCGAGTACAGGACATCCTTAAGTTCTCCCTGGAAACCTTTGTTGCTTGTCACCCGCAGCGTACCCCTTTTTGTTGCCGTGATGAAAACACCCTTCTTTGCAACAGTAATTTGTGTTGGGATCTCCAGGTCTTCAAAATCTGTCACCAGGTCTAAACGATTTATGATGTGGTCTGTGGCCCCAGAGTCGAGGAGAAAAACAATTTTTTTCTGTGTTTCCTCAAATGCCACATGTTCAAGAGCCATAAAAGCGAAACTCGATTTGAAGACGTTTGAAGCCGAGGGCTGCTCGACCTGCATTATTTGTGCAGTGTTTTTATTTTGCCTGTTTTTAGTGTATTCTTGTTGTCTTTTGTGATGAATACAATCTTTAATTTGATGCCCTGGCCTTCCACAATGATAACACTTGATTCCAATCGATTTATTTTGTCCTTTGAATTTATTCGGTCTTTTGGGTTTTTGTCGAAAATGCTTTTGATTTTTCTTATCACTTTCATTTCTGACACTTGCATTTTGGGCTTGAGCTTGAAGAATTTTACTACTGGTATCTCGACTTTCATTTGTTAATTTTACTTCTTGATCCAGCAGTCGTGTTTTAACAAATTCCAAGCTCAATGCATCCTCTGATAAAGTCTCTATTGCCGTAACTACACCATCGTATGCATTTGGCATTGTCAATAACAAATGTGCGATCTTGTCCATCTCTTCTAATTTAGCACCGGCTGTGATTAATTCACTAATCAAGTCATCAAAATTCACAAAATGTTTCAACAGGGTTGTCTCGCCCTCCAGTTTCAGTGCAAGTAACTTCTTTCTCAGTGCAAGTTGAGTCGCAAGGCTTTTCCTCAAATATAATTTGTCCAATTTTTCAAAAATGTCTCTTGCCTTGGTTTCATTTGTGACAAAACCCAAAAATGAATCACTTAAATAATTAACAATCACACTTGTGGCAGTACTGTCCAATTTCTTCCACTCTGCAGTTACATAATTAGGAACTGGTTCACTAATCACTTTTATTACACCGAGTTCAGTGAGTAAAGCATAAATCCTGAATCTCCAAACATTATATTTTTCACCATCGAACAACTTAATGTTTCTCCTATCGCTTTTCAACGACGTAGACATTTTAATTCACTTTTTAATAACTCAAAATAAGAAAAACTTGACCATAATAGAAAGAAATTAACTACTATAAAACGCGGAGTATCCTGGGCCCATAACCTATTGGATTATGTGTAGGAATACTCAATAAAAACACATTAGTTTTATTCTTCAAAGTAAAACTCTTTAATGATCGCACGCAGAAGGTATATCTTTCTCCAACGAAGTCTCTAGGACGACTAACTAAAAGTCATGAGAGTTTTCACTCTCTGGACCCATTTGACAAAAGGCCCTTGTTTCAATTTTCTTCAGCCTCTCCTTTGTGACTCACCATGAGGACTGTTTTTCTTCACGTCTCTATTTTCTAAGAAAAGCCATAAATGTCACCCTGAGTGTTTGGGTGGAAAAGAGAAAATGTTTAACTAAACTAAGAAATTAATTTTTGTATTCAGGCATGAATTCCAACAACCATGAATAAAAAAAATTCATTACTTGGATCAATTGGTAATTTAATATTTTCTGAACCTTGCCTCTCATACGAAAATTTGAAATATGTAATGCGCGCGCTGAGCACACGAGTGCCGGTACGTAACGTCTGGCAATGCCGCGCTCGAAAAAGCATTGCGGGGAAATGCTAACGGCGCGACCAACGACGTTCGGGAGTTTAGCGCGACCAATCTAGTGCTAAGAACTTTTCAAAAATTCTCCTCACCTCTTTCCTTGCATCCCAGCCGTCTTCCTTTATCCCTCTCACTACTACTCTCCTCTGTCTCTCTCCGTCCCAATCTTCTTTACTTTTCCCCCTCTCCGCCGCCTTTGCTGTATCCCTGTCCTCCTCCTACCCCTTGACTATCTCACTCTCCCCTTCGTCTACCTTTGCCGCGTCCACGTGCCTTCCCTTTTTCCCTCCGTCCCGTTCTTCCCTCTTCATCAACACTAATTCTTTCATCATTCCTCCAATCCCTTTCAGCTCGTTCAGCACACTATCTTTCCACTCTCTATCCTCTTCCGCCCACTTGATCTATTCTTCGTCCCACATCCTTCGGCCTAACCTCACTTTTTTGCTTCTAACACCTGTATCACCTGCTTTTCTGTTTGTATTTGCTATTTCCCGGACTCTCTTACCCGCTGTCCTCTACTCACGACACTATCTTGCCCCATCCATTTCTTATTCCTTATTCCAATTCCACATGTTCCTTATATTTTCTGGGACGCCCTCTAGTTCATATCCTCGGACCCCTTCCCTGCCTCTTCGCTACCACGTTTTCAACAACTACCCTAACCTCTCCATCTCCTTCTTTTCCTGCTAATCACACTACTTGATCATTTTACCCCTCACTTTTCTTCTCTTCCCTTCCCTCAACCCTTTCCTCCTCCACCGCTTCAAGTTTTCCCTCTCCCTTCTTCCCAAGAACCACTTTTTTCGACCACTTTTCTAGAGGACTCCAAAACCACTACCTTTCCGTTCCTTATCCGCTCTATTCCCCGGATTCCGGAATATAATATACCGGATTCAGGACTATTATTCCGGATTCCGGAATATTATTTCGGATTCCGGAATATAATATACCGGATTCCGGAATATAATATACCGGATTCCGGAATATTATTCCGGATTTCGTAATATAATATACCGGAATCAAGAATATGTGTATTCCGGAATCCGGAATATTATATACCCGATTCGAGAATATTTTTTTTCCGTGAACTTTACCTTTTTTCTTCTCTTATCTGTTTAATTTTTATTGAATTTAATTTTCCTTGAAGGTCCGTCTTTTCCCTTTTCACCTGAATTTTAGCGTTACCTGTATATTTTATTTTTGTATATGAAGACCAAGTGTTCATATATGAGCGTGGAGGAGAGAACCTACTTCACCTTCTTTTTCTCTGGAAAATAACATAAAAAGCAAAATTGCAGGTAATAGAGTTGGGAGGTACCGATACATAACGCATGGGTCCTCACACAGGGGATCTCCAGATAAGGGTGCTCATACATAGGGGTGCCCATATCATCCGAGCTCGACTCGACCTTGATCCGACCTTAATCCGACCTTAATCTGACCTTGATCCGACCTTAAGCCGACCTTAATCCGACCTTAATTCAACCTTGGGAGGCGTCGCCTGAATTTCAAGAGGCTGAAAGATTTTTTTTTGTTATATAGAGAGATAGCAAGTGGAAACACAAATTCCCTTCAATTCATGAGTCAGACTCATAGAAACAATTTTTCTAATATTAAATTGTGATATTCCGTTAAATAGAAGGAGGTCGTAGAAATGAACACAACTGAATTGAATTTTTGGTTCATTGAAAATTTAATACGATGTTGACTCGAATTCTTGTACGTTTGATTAATTTTCAGTACTCAAATGAACTATAATTCGAATTTATATCCACTCTCCCATGTTAATCAATCATTTTTCAAAATAGTTTTTCAATAACTCAATTGTAAAATAGATATTATTCCCAAACGATAAAATTCAATGACGTGCCAAAACCATTGACATAATCCTCGAATCATCAAAAAAATGACCAAAAGAAAGTTGATAAATTTATAGCATCATCAATACATAACTACTCAGAGCCCTAGTACGTATGTCTTCTCACTCACTGGAGAATTATGTTTTCTGAAGAATTACAATCAATGGTGTTGTCAATGAATGAAGGATTTTACTAGTGCTTAAAGGTTCGTCGTAATCGTTGAGTTATAGCAGCCTGCTGTTTGATAGCAGGTATATGAGGGCCCATTGTAGATTTACGATTTCATAGTTTTTTTTTCCAAGATCAAGAATATGGTCACGATTTATGAATGATTAATTTCCCTGCAAGTGAAAGAGAACTTCTACTATCCTTACCCTTGTCCGTGGATCCGTGACTAGCTCGGTCGTGTGGAGGTCGTCACTGTCCAATGATGCACTGCATGGATCTCTGTATCTCCCAGGGCAGGCACATAGTGGCTGGGTGAAGTTCAATCTCACATAGACAGCATTGCAGACCTGTTGCACCGCACACTCAGGGAGTAAATAGATATGCTGGTTATGGGGATAGTAGTGGTACTTTGTTGGCTTTGCCAATGCCGCTGATGCACCCTCTGGCAATCGTACACCACTCTGTGAAAATAGGAATCGGTGTTATTTACATCGACCTTGTATAGTTGTCTGCTTTCAACGTTGGGGCTGATAGGATCATTGGACATGAAAAATTTCAACTTATGATCATATCTGAGAACACACTTTGTTATTTTTGATTTTTTTTGTATTCATGTTGTGATGAATATGAGATATCCCATGTCAAATCGGTCAACCCTTGACCCTCACCTTCTTGAAAGTAAACAGGCATTTTCCATATGGTTGAAGAACTTAGTAAACCATCTCCCGATTTATCACAATTATCCTATAGCTAGTATAGAAAATATGATTTTTTCATGTTTTTTATTCTCTTCACATAATTCGCATTTGGAAGAAAAAAAATGAGGCAATAACGTGACCTAATTGGCACAATTCAGTTGCTTTGGAAAAATATTATGCCTGATGGATTCCATCATATTTTAACATATTAGGATATTTGCGAAAACAGTGGTGATTTTATAATAGATTACTTTTCAAGGGATCCACTTTCAAAAGCTTCATTTGTATTATTCCATTTCCATCACTCGGTTTAGCGGTTAGAATCGTTTTTTATGTGTTGTGTTTCGCATATAATTAATTCGAAATTACCAAAAATGATTATGAATCTAGGTTAAGTTTTCCCAAGAATGAAATCAAAATTTTGATTGCGCTTTACTGCGAGAAAACCTCACATTGAGGAAATTTTTAAAAATGAAAGGAGAAATGCGAAAAAGAGAAAAGGTACTAAATAAAATTCGATGAAAATTATTTGTTTCCAACATGCTTGGATTATCGACGATCAAATTTTTGAACTCAAGAATAACCAATTACCCTTTACAGAAAACTTCCAATTGAGGACAACTGTCTCGTAGGAAATAGTATATTTCTAACCTAGGGAGGGAAAATAAAGGATCCTCAGCCGCCAGTGCAATTACCAGCCGAGCCGAAGGTGAGGTTGGTAAGCCTGCGGCTGAGGGTCCTTTATTTCACTTCCCGTGGTTAGAACGCGATTTTCCGTCTCTGCGTAGGCGCAAAGTCAGAGTTCCCTCCCGCGAAGCGGGAGGGAAATGTAACTTTGCGACCGCCGGGACGGAAAATAGGTTTTCGGACTCTCCAAAAATTTCACTGTCTCATGTGATAAACTTATTTGCCACGAATCTAAATTTGTTTTTAGTGCGTGTAGACATTTTTTAATAATAATGAATGCCCATCCTTATTGACAAAGATCTAATATTTCGTCAGCTATTAAAATAAAAATGAGCTAAAAGAAATATTTTCCAACATTTTTTTCCATGAAATGAAAGATGTTTATCAATCCATTCATAATCAATTTGGATTTAATATTTGAAATTTGGTGAGACTGTAGCTCTTATGATATTATCGGATGAGATTATATCATCGCAACTACTGGTCCGATCAATTTTTTTTAAAAATACTCATCTTGCTTTCCCCGATCGAGATCAATTAAAATATGAATACCCGTCCATACAAAGGTTTCGAGATATTCCCGTTTTTCTAATTTTTTCAATTGAGAATTAATGTGGCGTTCCATACTACATGGAGAATAAAGATATGGATAAAATCTGGTGCGCCACCGGTATTGTGTCGGGGGAGTTCATAAGATGAGTGAACTCCGTGATTTTACCTTCGGCTCACAAGAAATAGTCTATTTCAGGGCGAGTGCCTGAAATATACCATCTCGCCTTCGGCTCGGACGGCAACTCTTCGCGAGTAAAAACAAACTCATGGCCCTATAGTTCACGACTATAGTCATGAACGATATTTTTCCGTAGGGATTTTCACTTTTCATTTTGAAAAGTTTAGGGAACGACCAATACCAATCCCCGGACGAGAAAAAGTGGAGGTCAGTACGGAAAATGTAATTTTTTTTACTGTCAATTTTACGACATTTCAGGAGACTCGAATCTATGTTAAAACTCTCAAGAAAGCCGGTAAAATGACTGCAGAATGCAAGGAATTATTCTGTGCGTCGAAATCAAATTATCTCGACGCTACAAGCATTAGAAATAGGGGGGTTTTGGGCTAAATGGACCGTTTTGAAACTGAAATAAAAAGGGGGTTTTATTGTAGGAAGACGGTTTTATTGCTGCGGAAGGGTTCTGTTGTGGGACAAGTAATTTCAATTGAGGTGGGCATAGGAAGAAGAATTTCCTGTAAGGTGTAGGTTTCATAGGGGGGTGGAGTTCTTCCGTGGCGGTTCTTATAATGAGGAGGGGGATTCATTCTGCAGAGGAGGTTGCATGTGGCGAGGGGGTGTATAAAAAGCCGATTTTATTGTTCGCAGGGGGTTCTTTTGTGGAAAGGGTTTCAATTGAGTGGGGGTTGTACATCGAGAATTCAATACACCTCCCCCCTGCCCCCAATTTTTCAATAAAAAGTCGCTATTTCCCTTAGTCTCGGAGATATCCTTGAAAAACTCACCGACAAGCTCATAAGTCGACTACGGGAGAGGGGAGGGGAAGTTGTGCATCGAGAATTCGTACAACCCCCCCCCCCCTATGTATGACTCCCCCACATATAAAGCCTCTATTCACGAATCCCACTCCACACATATAGAAACTTTGCTATGGAAACCTCTACTCCTAATTTATAAGGCCCCCCACACTTAAAAATTTTCGTCTGAATTTTCCATGCCAAATTCCGGAAAGTTTTATCGCGTTCAAGTTCCACTGAAATTTCAAGAAATTTTGTCATCGCAAAATCAAATATTCTATCGATTTTCTGTTGCAATGATCTGGAAATCAATAAAATACTTGATTTTTTAGTTCAATTATTCTGTGAAAATTCAGAAAAATTAGGAAAATTCAGAGAAAAGTTGATTCATGTCATTTTGTTTCTGAATATTCATGTTCCACTGCAAATTCAATCAAGTTGTAAAATTTCCATCTCACTCCCGCTGAAAACTGATGAATTTCCGTGAATTCTGCTTGAAACTTCATGAATTTTATAATCATAATTGAATTATCTGTGTACTTTCCTCAAAAAATTCAAATTTCCTTTTTAAGTTATTAATGATTAAAGTCACTGCTTATAAGTACATGGGCTCTTATGAAGATTTTTTGTTTGCTATGAAACTATATTATCAGCCCAGATGGTAACGCAGTTTCGTGCTAAACAAAAAAATCTCCATAAGTGCCCATGTATAAGAAGCCACTTCCATCGTTAATCACTTGAAAAGGAAATCTGAAAAAATTGTAGGAAAATTCACAGATAATTCAATTATACTTATAAATATTCTATATGAATTCCAGATGAATGTCATTATTTACTTTTTTCGCACGAAACACCTTAAGGGGTCTCCTCAGTAGGGCAAAACGGGAATGGAGGCACTGGTGAGTGGAGCGTAAAATGGTCAAGTTAGTAAGGTTATTTTCGAGAGAGACGAGACATCAAACATGGCGTACGTTGGATGGTGACAGACACCATACCAATTATTTTTATCGTTAACGTATTCAACAAATTAACGGCAAAACACGATGAGTTTTAATGCCCGTATTTTTGAGAGTCCTTATGATTAAAAGAACAAGGCTTTTGTCTTTTGTTTTCGATTTTCAGCTATCGAGAAAAAGTGAATCGATTTCGTTCTCCGATATGATAATCGATTTGCGTATTAATCGGTCTCTCTTATGATGAAAAAAAAAGAGCAAGGCTTTTTTGGCATTTGTTTTCGATTTTCAGCTATCGAGACGAGAAAAAAGGGAATCTATTTGTTTCTTTGACGGCATTTCGATTGCGTACGTATTAATCGATTGTGATGTGATCACATAATTTCCCTTTTCACAAAAAAATCGAGACATCAGGTGAGGAAACAAGCAGGACGCAGTGAGCATATGATCGTGAGCATGTCACTGAGTAGTTTCAATGCTTTCTTCGCCATCAATAAATTGATAGTATGCTTCCGAATGGTTTCAGCATAATAAATTTTTTTCTCGGATATTTCTCCCCATTTTTGCTACTTGCGTCTTTCTCGCCCCCCGTCGAAACTCTTTCCAACCTCCTGTATTGCATTTGCTAAAGGTTGGAGGATACCCTAAGTTAGGGGAAAACCTGACCAGATAAAGTCGTCCCTTCCGTTACTCGTTATTGCGAGTATTTTTTCTAACGTCAAACTGGTATGTATGCACGCATGAATAAATTCAATAGAAAACCTAGCGAATTCGCTAGAAAATTCTATAGGAATTCTATGGGATTTCTATAGGATTTCTATTGGAATTCTATTGAAAAATTCTGTTTGTTTTTTACGCTGATTCTATTGGATATTCAATAACAAAAAGTCAATAGATTTCAAATTTCTATTTAAATTTTTCTGTTAGATTTTAAATTGTTAAATTTTCCATCAGAATTATTGGGCATAAATTTTGTAAGTTTTTTCCACTGGATTTTGGTTTGTTTTGCATTGCAAAATCCGAGTGGAAAAAACTTAGAAAATTGATGCCCAAGCATTCTTATAGAAAAAATCTCAAAAGAAAAATTCAAACGGAAATTCGAAATCTATTGACTTTTTTTATTGAGAATCCAATAGCATCAGCGCAAAAAACAAATAGAATTGTTCAATCGAATTCCAATAGAAATTCTATAGAAACCCCATAGTATTCCTATAGAATTCTAATAAAATTTTCTAGCGAATTC
>NW_021680559.1:18361-19186 GCF_001412515.2 Diachasma alloeum
GGTAGAATGGTGCGATCTAACCATTTAAAGTCTTGATCATTATCGCAGTATACCCTAACCGTGTCGAAGCGATGTAAAATAACGATTAAAAAAAAGAATTCGCAGGTTTTCTATTGAATTTTTTCATTCGTGAGAAAGCATTGGAACATCACTCCGTGACATGTTCACCATCATATAGTCACTGACATATTATATTCTCGCTGCCCCCTGTTTGTTTTGATGATTTGAAAATAACATTCATTTGAAACAAAAGAAGGTGAGAGGGATTTGCGCTTGTTTAATCGAAAATGATTGGATATACGTTGCTCTGTTCCAAAAAAAATTGAAAATAATTATTTCGATGAGATTTTTAATACCGAGCACAAATAACGCATTTTTTGGAGATACATCATTTACCTCTGGCAATGGCCGTTTTTGGTAGTTACGGGACTGTTATTAAGCTTTCGATATGTTAATTCATAATTAAATAATTTTGGAACAGTTTGTGGGAGATACGTTTATTTGTTACACCTACAGGTCATAACAACGTATCTCACAAGTCCGTACATTTTCCATTTTTTTGATGATTTGAAAGTTTAACATTTATTTGGAACAAAAGAACGTGAGTGGGACTTATGGTTGTTTGAACGAAAATGATTGAAGATACGTTGCTCTGATCAAAAAAAATTGAAAATGATCATTTTGATGATTTTTCCAATACTGAGCATAAATAGCGCATTTTTCAGAAATACGTCACTTTACTTCTGGAAACGATGGTTTTTTGTAGTTACATGACTCTGTTACTAAGCTGTCGATATGCACAGAAAACAATAACTCTTTGATTTT
>NW_021680559.1:19358-23651 GCF_001412515.2 Diachasma alloeum
AAGTCTAGTGTGCGAAAGGTTGTGAGTTCGATTCCCCGTGGAACCGAATTTTTCAACGGAAGGCTCCGGCGAGCGGGAGGTTGCTAATAGATGAACCGCCTGTACCGACATGGGTTTTTTGTGGTTTCCCCATGCTACTTCTATGTTCTATAGGAGTGCGAATGCGGTACAGTATAGAATCCACAGCCGCATGCATAAGGTTGGATAGAGTGCCGAATGGGACCCAAAAAGGGACTCCGAGGCCGTAAAAAAAAAAAAAAGTTTTTTGCCTTGTGCATAAAATGCACGATCCAGTCAATAGTGCCACGATTCACTTAACTTTAACCGAGGTCTAACCGTGGTTTCCTAATCCAAAAACTGGCCCTCAGCACTAAAGCGCCAATTGTTCGTGAACGCGCGCAACCGCGCGCGTTATAGATCTGAGAATATTATTATAGGAGTGTGAGAATATTATGGGAGAGAAGAAATATCAATGTGTATTTTAATGAATAAAGAGGAGAAAATTGTGTTAAAATTAAGAATTGAAGTGTGTTAAAATTAAGAGTTTTTTATTATTAATACTGCAGTGCCATTTCGTTTTCTTTCTGGTGGATTATTATTAATAACTGCAGTGAATAACTGCAGTGACATTTCGTTGTCTTCCTGGTGGAAATGATGTAAGTAGATTTCTTTCAATATAAATCCTTCGACGTAATAAAAAAGTATAGTAAGAAAAGAAATAATCTTAAAGTTATCGAGTTTTGTACGTGTTTACATACATTCGTTAGCTTCTTTTTCAGTTGGAAAAAAAAGTCGATAGTCGTGAACTACGTAAAGAGAAGAGAAAAGAAAGGGGAAACAATAACTCGTGAATCGTAGAGTAGAATTGCTTCCTTTATTAAAAGTTCAAATATTTCTCCAATTCTCCAGCATCAAAACGAGATTTGATTCATTTATATCGTATCACTTGGTTAGACGATATATTTGACAATTAAACATGATTTGCTTGATTTCATTTTCTACAGCTTTTTTTTTCCTATGAGAAAGAGAAGGACAGAGATGAAAATTAGCTGCAATTGATGTTGTTAGAGATCAATTGTTCTTAAATATTGGAAAAATATTTTTCCATTGAATAAAACATTCTCATGTGATTTTTATTCTTCTCCTTTTTTCAAATCTGGTTTGAAGCAAATACGTGAAGGAGGTTTCGAGTTTATCTGGTTATCAACACACCGGAGAGTTATCCTTTGCTGGCGGAATAATCAATTTGTATCGATGAATGTGGTGATTTATTGAAGAAATTGATGATATTGATGGGATAATTATGATGATGATGTTGATGTTGATGATGTTGATGATAATAATAATGACGATGGTGATGATTTGTCGATGAGGAAGATAACTTTGATTTTTGATTTTATGAATTGTTTATGATTTGATGATATACTAATTGATAAAATGAATGATAAATTGGAAATGATGGAAATATTGTGATGTATGCCCATGAAAGTTTTATTTGAGTGAGATCAAGTTACAGAGATTTTAATTGGTTTTGAATGTACGAGAATTTGAATTGAATTTGAATTTGTACGAGACAAATCTACTGAATCGAGACAAATCTACTCAATCGAGTTACTTGAGAGTGCAGCTGACTTCCGATGATAGCATGAAATTTCCAGATTTGAAAATTCGAATGCATCATATGACCTGTCATCCTCTTCTTGCGGTTCGGATTTTTTTTTCTAAATTTTAATTCTTTTTGAATTTTTATATTTTATGGTAAACGAAAATAGCTTCTTAATGTTTTTCTATCGTATTTGTAATCAGACCGATTCTCAGCGCTAAAGCGCTGATTGTTCGTAAACGAGCGCAACCGCGCGCGTTATGGACCTAGTTTAATATAGATCAATATAGCTTCCTTTGTTGGCTAGCAGATGATCGGTTTGTGGCGAAAATTACTGAGGATACCCCTTAATAGATCACCGACAAATACGCACACCTTCGCAGTCGGTCACGAACATCGAGCATATCCTATATAATCCTATATAATAAGAGAGAGTCATCGGGAATCTCGAATGAGAACTCGAATGGGCACTCGAATGAGAACTCGAATGCGAATCGATTCTGTGAAAGTCGAATTCGCATTCGCCGGTAGGTTAAGTGTGAGAATGAATGCAATGAAACGGATAATGGAGTATCGATTGTGTAAATATCGATATAAATATCCATCCTTATATATAAAGGAAAGCATAATGGCTGCCGCATGAAAACTCGAATTGAAGAATGTCGAATCGATTCACCGAAAGTCGAAGTCGAACGGACATATTCGATCATGAACGTATGAAACAGAAATGGAGCGTCGTTCGAATAAATTGCCACATGATGTTATCTTCAGAGTCATTGCGGCGGATGAAAGATACATTCTCATGAGAACTTGCATGAGAATGAGCAATTCGGCCGCGACAGTGCTATTTACGAAAGCGCGCTAGAATTACAAATCGGATTTCTAACCTCGAATAAGAAACGAACACCGTGTATACATTAAATACATCAGTGCATATTTTCTATAATACACGCATTTGTTTATAATTAGTGGAATGGGAAATGATTTTTTGGTGATAAAAGTTAAGAGCTGACAAGATTAAATTATAGATGATTAATGAACTTGAATGTCGAGAATGGATTGAAAAAAAAAAATAGAAAATCTAAAAATAATCAATTTTAAATTTTTCATTCGATTTTGGTTATTCGATGGTTTGTTTAATGAAATCAATACTTATATCACAAAATCAAATAATATTGATTTTTTTGCCATGGAATTAATTTTTGGTGAAATTCTGAAAACGGAAGAATTCGTTATAATTCAGGAATAGTACATTACATGCCCGAGCCTTGGAAAACAGATCACCGTCCTCCACGTGCAAGATTGCCTCCCGAGTTGAAGGCGAGGATGGGGTTTTTCAGGTCCCGTTACACGAAAAAAATAATTCTTTGAGTGAAACATTGATTGCTATTGGATTATTTATATAAAAAATGATTGTGGTCTTCGAAAATTGTGATTTTCCAATCATTTCATTAGTGTATTTCAGAAAGTCGACTTCATTTTTTCCTAGCAATTATACTGTTGAAAAAAATTGAAATTCATGGATAGTTCAGTGGTAATTTTTAGGAGCAAGACATTTAATTTAATTTGAGAGAGGAGAGTCATGAAATTTAAAAATTCAATGAAAATTTAATGGAATTCAACATTTCTTAACAGTATGAAAATAAAATTTGCTTGAATTTAAAACGTGAATATTCTGCACCCAATTACTTACTCTGTATTTTCGATTGATAAACCAATTATAATTGTTCTAATCATTTAGGTCGGGNAATTTAATGGAATTCAACATTTCTTAACAGTATGAAAATAAAAAGTTGCTTGAATTTTCATTTAAAACGTGAATATTCTGCACCCAATTTCTTACTCTGTATTTTCGATTGATAAACCAATTATAATTGTTCTAATCATTTAGGTCGGGGGCAATAGAATGATTCAACTTTCTTAATGTTGCGTTTACTAAGGTTTTCTCCAAAGTTGATTAGAATCAATAACTAGAATTATGAGTTTATATGATATTTTTTACATGAAGTGCAGAAGAATCTGAATGCACTACCGTGCAAATGATGATAGATTTTTTCACGTTGAACAAAGAATAATAATAATATAGGCATAAAAAAATTCAGTTATGAATGAACAGCTGTGACTCAATATTCCATAACAGTAGAGAACAGGAATGATGATATTTTCATAATATCTGATACATTAACATGAATTTCAGATTCACAAAAAAGAATCGAGCAGAAGTCAAATTGTCATTTTACGTTTTAATTTCCAATATGGTACTGAAAACATGAGGTGACAATATTCTAGATGGGGAATTATGTTGATGATATGAACAATAGATTAATTGAATTAGCGAGTGAACTGATTGAAAAATTGTATCACGGTGTTGGCAAGCACTTTTACCAGAGTATCACCAAACATTGAATTTCGGCAATTTACTCTTCGAATTATGTTCGAGTAGAAATTGGATTGTAATTATGATTGAAATCTTATTCAGTGAGCAGAGGAATTAGCATATGCGCAGATTATTCATTGCAATATAAATATTTCATAGTTAATAAATTGAGGCACATCATTTTCATCAGTCGCACTGCTTTTTGCAATAACAATGATTATGAACAATGAGGAAGAAAGGAATTCTGAGTCCGACGGGAAAAAAGGCAAAATGAACATTGCAGCCGGAATTGTGTTATAAATATGGTAAGAGA
>NW_021680559.1:23904-25721 GCF_001412515.2 Diachasma alloeum
ACGATTTTTTCCTATACGCTCGAGAGAAATGCGTATAGAAATCCGGCGATTACACGAGGTTTCTATCCATTCGCCTGGGAATTGTATAGGGGATTCTATAGGGATTATTCTATACGATTTATTCCTATACGCTCGAGAGAAATGCGTATAGAAATCCGGCGATTCTATACACGAGGTTTCTATCCATTCGCCTGGGAATCGTATAGGGGTTTCTATAGGGATTATTCTATACGTTTTATTCCTATACGCTCGAACGAAATATGTATAGAAATCCGGCGAATCTATACACGAGGTTTCTATTCATTCGCCTGGGAATCGTATAGGGGATTCTATAGGGATTAGTCTATACGATTTATTCCTGTACGCTCGAGAGAAATGCGTATAGAAATCCGGCGATTCTATACTCGAGGTTTCTGTCCATTCGCCTGGGAATCGTATAGGGGATTCTATAGGGATTAGTCTATACGATTTATTCCTGTACGCTCGAGAGAAATGCGTATAGAAATCCGGCGATTCTATACTCGAGGTTTCTGTCCATTCGCCTGGGAATCGTATAGGGGATTCTATAGGGATTAGTCTATACGATTTATTCCTGTACGCTCGAGAGAAATGCGTATAGAAATCCGGCGATTACACGAGGTTTCTATCCATTCGCCTGAGAATCGTATAGGGGTTTCTATAGGGATTATTATATACGGATTATTCCTATACGCTCGAGAGAAATATGCATAGAAATCCGGCGAATCTATACACGAGGTTTCTATTCATTCGCCTGGGAATCGTATAGGGGATTCTATAGGGATTATTCTATACGATTTATTCCTATACGCTCGAGAGAAATGCGTATAGAAATCCGGCGA
This sequence comes from Diachasma alloeum, assembly GCF_001412515.2. Lineage (NCBI taxonomy): Eukaryota > Metazoa > Arthropoda > Insecta > Hymenoptera > Braconidae > Diachasma > Diachasma alloeum. Next base: position 24,765 of record NW_021680559.1, read on the forward strand.
TTCTATACACGAGGTTTCTATTCATTCGCCTGGGAATCGTATAGGGGATTCTATAGGGATTATTCTATACGATTTATTCCTATACGCTCGAGAGAAATGCGTATAGAAATCCGGCGATTCTATACACGAGGTTTCTATTCATTCGCCTGGGAATCGTATAGGGGATTCTATAGGGATTATTCTATACGATTTATTCCTGTACGCTCGAGAGAAATACGTATAGAAATCCGGCGATTCTATACACGAGTTTTCTATTCATTGGCTTGGGAATCATATAGGGGTTTCTATAGGGATTATTCTATACGAATTATTCCTATACGCTCGAGAGAAATGCGTATAGAAATCCGGCGAATCTATACACGAGGTTTCTATTCATTGGCTTGGGAATCATATAGGGGTTTCTATAGGGATTATTCTATACGATTTATTCCTATTCGCTCGAGAGAAATGCGTATAGAAATCCGGCGAATCTATACACGAGGTTTCTATTCATTGGCTTGGGAATCATATAGGGGTTTCTATAGGGATTATTCTATACGATTTATTCCTATTCGCTCGAGAGAAATGCGTATAGAAATCCGGCGAATCTATACACGAGGTTTCTATTCATTCGCCTGGGAATCGTATAGGGGTTTCTATAGGGATTATTCTATACGATTTATTCCTATTCGATATAGAGAAATGCGTATAGAAATCCGGCGATTCTATACACGAGGTTTCTATCCATTCGCCTGGGAATCGTATAGGGGTTTCTATAGGGATTATTCTATACGATTTATTCCTATTCGCTCGAGAGAAATGCGTATAGAAATCTGGCGAATCTATACACGAGGTTTCTATTCATTCGCCTGGGAGTCGTATGGAGGTTTCTGTAGGGATTATTCTATACGATTTATTACTATACGTTCGAGAGAAATGCGTATAGAAATCCGGCGAATCTATACACGAGGTTTCTAT
>NW_021680559.1:25755-26113 GCF_001412515.2 Diachasma alloeum
ATCATGGTAAAAAAATATAATGTAGTTGATAATTTCCATGCATATAATTTATTCCCCGTAAACGAGTCGCTCATTGTTATTCAGATACAATTTTTTCACGTTATAAAATTAAACTGTTCTTTGACAGCTCTCACGTGAAAAAAGCTAGCGAATCATTAATGATGGTCAGGCCACGAGTAGGATATTTTGAAAATGCAGCCAATTTTATGGAAACTTTTTCCACATGTTATTTAATCTCTTGCAAAATTTCAGAAACCCCAGGTACGAGATAACAATAAAAATTCATTCGAAAGTTGTCACGTATACATGAGTTTAGAAGGAGCATTGATAATTTCATTTTTTACCACATTGCCAAATG
>NW_021680559.1:26325-27720 GCF_001412515.2 Diachasma alloeum
CATTGTACATTTTATTTTCAGGCGCCATATTTAGTAATTGGTGAACATTATTTTTACAGACAAAGAAGTATTATTGGTTATATTTCGTCCAATGAAAATGTTTGTAGATGTAAATTCTCAAGAAAACCACATTTGACATCAGATTAAGTTATTCAACAGAACAAATCAAGTATATTCAAATTCCATACGTCGGATTTTGCGGAAGGCCATATCGAATACCCAATAAATATTTCGTTCAAAAATAGTGAAAATTGTAGTACTAGATAGGTTTTTAATAAGCAAAAAAACATGAGAACGACGATTTTCTGTAGGAAAAGCTAAACATAATAATAACTTGATGTAGATCTTTATTATAGACGGCTCAATTAACGATAACATTCCAACAAATCGAAAAATCATCTTACATTCTANAAAAAAAATAAGAATGACGATTTTCTGTAGGAAAAGCGAAAAATAATAATAACTTGATGTAGATCTTTATCATAGATGGCTCAATTAACGATAACATTCCAACAATTCGAAAAATCATCTTACATTCTAACCAAAAAAAAACAATCATAAGTTTCCATCAAAAAAAATTTTTTTTCGCTTTTTCTAGCGAAAATCGTCATTTTTTTACTTTTTTTCATTTGTAAAAACCTATCTAGTCCTACAATTTTCCATTTTTTTGAAGGAATTTTATTTTGGATATTCGATATGCCCTTTTGCAAAATCCTACGCATGGAATTTGAAATTACTTGATATCTTCGGTTAAAAGGGAAAAAGAAATTATTGAAAAATGAAAATTGAAGAATTTTTCTTGCTTTCACTTTTTTCAGGCATAACGAAGAAATTTAAAAAAAATAGACGGATTTNGCATAACGAAGAAATTAAAAAAAAATAGACGGATTTATCGATCAATCGGTCGGGTACTCGAAAAAAGTAATGTGACCCCCCAACCCTTTAAAAAAAAACGAAGGAAAATGAAAATTATTTCGAGAAATTTATTTACTGATGACGAAACTTTGTCTCAAAACAATTCTCTAGTGAATTGGTAAATTAGAATAACTGCATTTTGCTGAGGGTCAGTTATCGATGAATATCTTGCAAATGAAGAGAGAGAAATTTTCATTAAAACCTTGTTTGAAACGCAATTAAAATTCCAGAACATTTTGGTCGACCATCGGCCTACTTCGAAAATCTCCGGGACCCTTCGGGTCATCGGTCGTAAGTCGCCGAAACACGCGCGGGTCAGTTTAGGCTTAGCCTCTCACCGTACAAGTCTATCTCGGGCAAATCACCTGTACAAGTTTTATATCGCACCTCACCGAGTACAGTAGCTTCTCGAACCTCACCTAGCTCACTAGTAATCAAGTACATCACCGGTCTTTGTAAGATCACCGTTTTGTTCAGTAC
>NW_021680559.1:27761-30375 GCF_001412515.2 Diachasma alloeum
CTATTTTTTCCATACAAATCATTTTTGTTGGTTAATTTTGATGAGCACATAAATCTGTAGTCAATTATAATTCCAAGTCAATAGACATACTGCGTGAGCGGAGTCTAGTCTGTGTTTCGCCACAAAACAACAATCTTGATTTGATTCTTGCCAAGTTGTAAATTTGACTAGTTTGATTATTCAAAATTATTTTGGGGGAAACGTGATACGCCGAATGGGTTCTTTGTATCACTTATGAGTTGACGATACTTAAGAGAGGGATCAACGAGATGAGGAAAGATCGAGAACAACTGGAAACGTTAATAAATATTGACACGCACACACGATTTAATATTTAACAAATTAACAGTTTATTTTGATTCCGGATACACTTGTATTTTGTTTCGATGTTTACACTTTTAAGTTTAGATGAATACTAAATTATGTTGTAAGATTTTTGCTGAGAGAGAATCGCAAAGATAGAAGGGGAAGAGGGAGTAGGTTAAGGGGATTATCGATGAGAATGGAAATGTCATTGGTCGAAAATTTGAAGAGGAGGGAGAAAATTCGACTGGAGAAAATAGGATGATTTCTATTGGCCTTTGGGACTGGAAAAACCCAGACCTTTGTTCGGGTCAGTTGAGGGACTGAGAGAGACTCGGTCTGCCTGGAAGGAGGGGCACATCTGGAAGGGATTAAGACAATTTTGTGGATTAGAACAATGTTTATGGAGGTGAATTTTGAGGATGGCACAAAATTGCCGCCAATAATAATAAAGGGAGCAAACTAAAACGATTGAGAATTCGACGAGGCAGACGGATAAAAATAAAAGTATTTGTTATGAGGGAAACGAAATTTTCGAGGATTTGGGAAAGTTCGGGAAATTTCTGTTAATTGAGTTTTTACAACTGTTTCGAAGAAATTGTTATACGTTTTTACCCCAAGACGCGCCAAGCAATAAATGAACGGAAAATTGAAAAGAATGAATGGCGCGTCGAGACGTGTGTGAGGTGAAGGGATGGTTATTTTCTACAATTATTAATTATAATATAAAAAATATCAACTGCGTGTGTTGTCACGCAACAGTCTGTGAGCCTAAGTCATGTGACTCGGTCTGTCTTTGATAAAAAATACAACGGCGCTATTTTTTCCATATAAATCATTTTCATTGGCTAATATTGATGAGCACATAAATCTCCCGTCATTTTTAAGTCCAAGTCAATAGACATACTGCGTGAGCTGAGTCTAGTCTGTGAGGCTAAGTCATGTGACTCGGTCTGTCTTTGATAAAAAATACAACGCAACTATTTTTTCCATACAGATCATTTTCATTCGCTAATATTGATGAGCACATAAATCTCTGGTCATTTATAAGTCCAAGTTAATAGACATAATACGGGAGCTGTGTCATGTGACTTGGTCTGTCCTTGATAAAAAATACAACACCATGATTTTTTATTTAAAAATCACTGTTGTTGGTTAATATTGATGGACACATAAATCTCCAGTCATTTATAAGTCCAAGTCAATAGACATAATACGTGAGCTGAGTCTAGTCTGTCGGCCTAAGTCCTGTGACTAGGTCTGTCTTTGATAAAAAATACAACACAACTATTTTTTCTATAAAAATCATATTTGTTGGCTAATATTAATGAGCACGTAAATCTCTAGTCAATTATAAGTCCAACTCAATGGACATAATGCGTGCACTGTGTCTAGTCTGTGGGCCTAAGTCATGTGACTCGGTGTGTCGTTGATAAAAAATACAACACGACTATTTTGTCCACACAAATCAATTTCATTGGCTAATATTGATGAGCACATAAATTTCTAGTCATTTATAAGTCCAAGTTAATAGACAATACGGGAGCTGTGTCGTTCGACTTGGTCTGTCCTTGATAAAAAAATACAACACCATGATTTTTTATTTAAAAATCACTGTTGTTAGTTAATATTGATGGGCACATAAATCTCTATTCATTTATAAGTCCAAGTTAATAGACATAATACGGGAGCTGTGTCATGTCACTTGGTCTGTCCTTGATAAAAAATACAACACCATGATTTTTTATTTAAAAATCAGTGTTGTTGGTTAATATTGATGAGCACATAAATTTCTAGTCATTTATAAGTCCAAGTTAATAGACATAATACGGGAGCTGTGTCATGTCACTTGGTCTGTCCTTGATAAAAAATACAACACCATGATTTTTTATTTAAAAATCAGTGTTGTTGGTTAATATTGATGAGCACATAAATTTCTAGTCATTTATAAGTCCAAGTTAATAGACATAATACGGGAGCTGTGTCATGTCACTTGGTCTGTCCTTGATAAAAAATACAACACCATGATTTTTTATTTAAAAATCAGTGTTGTTGGTTAATATTGATGAGCACATAAATTTCTAGTCATTTATAAGTCCAAGTTAATAGACATAATACGGGAGCTGTGTCATGTCACTTGGTCTGTCCTTGATAAAAAAATACAACACCATGATTTTTTATTTAAAAATCACTGTTGTTAGTTAATATTGATGGGCACATAAATCTCTATTCATTTATAAGTCCAAGTCAATAGACATAATTCATGCGCTGTGTCTAGTCTGTGGGCCTAAGTCATGTGACTCGGTCTGTC
>NW_021680559.1:30519-32659 GCF_001412515.2 Diachasma alloeum
AGCACATAAATCTCCCGTCATTTTTAAGTCCAAGTCAATAGACATAATTCATGCGCAGTGTCTAGTCTGAGGGCCTATGTCATGTGACTCGGTCTGTCTTTGATAAAAAATACAAGACCATGATTTTTTATTTAAAAATCACTGTTGTTTGCTAATATTGATCAGCATATAAATGTATAGTAATTTAAAAGTCCAAATCAATAGACATAATTTATGCGCTGTGTCTAGTCTTTGGGCCTAAATCATGTGACTCGGTCTGTCTGCGATAAAAAATACAACACAACTATTTTTTCCAGACAAATCATTTTTGTTGGTTAATATTGATGAGCACATAAATCTCTGTTCAATTATAAGTCCAAGGCAATGGACATAATGCGTGCGCTGTGTCTAGTCTGTGGGCCTAAGTCATGTGACTCGGTCTGTCTGATAAAAAATCCAACACAACTATTTTTCCCATAAACATCATTTTTGTTGGTTAATATTGATGGGCACATGAATCTCCAGTCATTTATAAGTGCAAGTCAATAGACATACTGCGTGAGCTGAGTCTAGTCTGTGACCCTAAGTCATGTGACTCGGTCTGTCTGATAAAAAATCCAACACAACTATTTTTCCCATAAACATCATTTTTGTTGGTTAATATTGATGGGCACATGAATCTCCAGTCATTTATAAGTGCAAGTCAATAGACATACTGCGTGAGCTGAGTCTAGTCTGTGAGCCTAAGTCCTGTGACTAGGTCTGTCTTTGATAAAAAATACAACACAGCTATTTTTGCCATAAAAATCATTTTTGTTAACTAATATTGATGGGCACATTAATCTCGAGGCATTTATAAATCCGATTCAGTTGACGTAGGAGAAGAAGAAGATTTCTTGATAACAAATAAATCAACACGTTGCTATTGGCAATAAAAATCATTTGTGCTTACGAATATTGATGAGCACATAATTTTCCATGCATCTTTGGACTACTCCGCCCAACCAAAATTCCCGTTATGGCGTTTAATGGGTTTCGATGCTTTTCCCCCCTCATTTTCCACTACCCCAGCAAAGCAAAAAAATTTTCGGATACCAAAAAAAAAGCACATAAATAGCACATAATTTAGGTGTTTTCAAAATGGCCGCCAAATCACTCGATTTCGCTAAATTTACGGAGGTCATTCACCTATACAAAGTGTCCCATTCCTGAATTCTGTCGTGAATTGGTAAACTAGGATAAGTGCTTTTCGCTTATTGTTGGTCATCGATGAATATCTTGGAAATGAAGAAAGATGGCGAAATTATCATGAATATCTTTTCTATACAGCGAAATGTCAACTACAAATAAGGTTTTAATGAAAATTTCTCTATCTCTCTTTATTTGCAAGATATTCATCGATAACTGACCCTCAGCAAAATGCAGTTATTCTAATTTACCAATTCACTACAGAATTGTTTTGAGACAAAGTTTCGTCATCAGTAAATAAATTTCTCGAAATAATTTTCATTTTCCTTCGTTTTTTTTTAAGGGGTTGGAGGGTCACATTACTTTTTTCGAGTACCAGACCGATTGATCGATAAATCCGTCTATTTTTTTTAAATATCTTCGTTATGCCTGAAAAAAGTGAAAGCAAAAAAAATTCTTCAATTTTTATTTTTTAATAATTTTTTTTTCCCTTTTAACCGAAGATATCAAGTAATTTCAAATTCCATGCGTAGGATTTTGCAAATGGGCATATCGAATACCCAAAATAAAATTCCTTCAAAAAAATGGAAAATTGTAGGACTAGATAGGTTTTTACAAATGAAAAAAAGTAAACAAATGACGATTTTCGCTAGAAAAAGCAAAAAAAAACATTTTTTTGATGGAAACTTATGATTGTTTTTTTTCGGTTAGAATGTAAGATGATTTTTTGATTTGTTGGAATGTTATCGTTAATTGAGCCGTCTATGATGAAGATCTACATCAAGTTATTATTATTTTTAGCTTTTCCTACAGAAAATCGTCATTCTTATTTTTTTTTGCTTATTAAAATCCTATCTAGTACTACAATTTTCACTATTTANATTAATCCCTATAGAAACCCCTATACGATTCCCAGGCGAATGAATGGAAATCTCGCGTATAGAATCGCTGGATTTCTATACGCATGTCTCTC
>NW_021680559.1:32777-87051 GCF_001412515.2 Diachasma alloeum
TTCTGTTGAATAACTTAATCTGATGTCAAATGTGGTTTTCTTGAGAATTTACATCTTCAAACATTTTCATTGGACGAAATATAACCAATAATACTTCTTTGTCTGTAAAAATAATGTTCACCAATTACTAAATATGGCGCCTGAAAATAAAATGTACGATGCTTGAGCTAGCAAAAGCAACTCAGCATTGNATAGGAATAAATCGTAGAGAATAAAAATTCACGTATAGAATGCGATGAAAAAGTATTCGTATAGAAAAACTTCGTATAGAAAAGTCCGAATATCATATACGAAAAACATATAGAAATCGCNCCAATTTTGTTATTTCCTTGTTTAACGATGTTCAGGCGAGGAGTAGGTAGGATATTTAAAAAATGCAGCCAATTTTATGAAAATGTTCCCTACATTATCGACCATTTGGCAATGTGGTAAAAAATGAAATTATCAATGCTCCTTCTAAACTCATGTATACGTGACAACTTTCGAATGAATTTTTATTGTTATCTCGTACCTGGGGTTTCTGAAATTTTGCAAGAGATTAAATAACATGTGGAAAAAGTTTCCATAAAGTTGGCTGCATTTTCAAAATATCCTACTCGTGGCCTGACCATCATTAACGATTCGCTAACTTTTTNATAGGATCATTCTATACACAATTCGTATAGAAAAGTTCTATACGATTTTTTCATACGTGGAGCCCTTCAGCTTGATTAAGATAATAATCAAAAGTCGAAACTATTGTAACTGATAATATGAAAATTTTAGAGTAGANTTTTTTTACCATGATTTTCATACCGTGTAAAAAGACAAGTGTCAAATGATTTTACGGATATGATGGAAATATGTGTTCCATTTGACGAAGAATACTTCATAAATCCTTTAGAAAAAAAAGTCATTTTTCATTTATTTTCTGCAAAAAAAAATCCGCTGAAATATAGATAATAATCCCGTGAAAACTACTNATAGGATCATTCTATACACAATTCGTATAGAAAAGTTCTATACGATTTTTTCATACGTGGAGCCCTTCAGCTTGATTAAGATAATAATCAAAAGTCGAAACTATTGTAACTGATAATATGAAAATTTTAGAGTAGATTTTATCTTTTATGTGAGCACTCATCAAGAGATTGTTAGAAATTAATAAATACGTGTTTGAGCTCNGATTCGCCGGATTTCTATACGTATTTCTCTCGAGCGTATAGGAATAATTCGTATAGAATAATACCTATAGAAATCCCTATACGGTTCCCAGGGCAATGAATAGAAACCGCGTGTATAGAATCGCCGGATTTCTATACATGNAAAATTACTAAGCATTTACAATATCTCTCAAATATTCGAGGATTGTTGAATAAATAATGGGAAAACAATTGATAGGAAAGGGCGGCATTTTGCAAATCAAACTGATTTGAAGCAGTCATGAAAGCCCGAATACTGCACTCTGATTAATTGAAATGCGAAAGGAGGAAATAATTTGGTAATTCTTCGGATTTTCTCCACAACTCCACGAAAATTTTCAAGTTTCTTGAAAAAAATTAATATAAATTTCGAAAGATTACAGAAAATTTGAAAAAATTTCAGATGAGTCATCAAAGTTTCAAATTTATGACATCGTCGAATAAAATTGTGAAANATTTCTATACGCATTTCTCTCGAGCGTATAGGAATAAATCGTATAGAATAATCCCTATAGAAACCCCTATACAATTCCCAGACGAATGAATAGAAACCTCGTGTATAGATTCGCCGGATTTCTATACATGANAAATAATTGAATACTTTTGTCAAATTGTAAACGGAAATAAAGAGGGAGGCGAAGACAAAAAAATTATGGACTGTGAGAAATTTGATAATTGTTGTTTTGCACTCTGAATATAATTTTGATTACCATAGTAGTTAAAATTTCATTCAATGAGGACGGAAACTCAGAATTAGTGGATCACTTATTAAAATATTGAAATTGAACAAGCAATGAACCAAGACGCATTGTTTTCATTAACTTTAACACTCAATAGACTAAAACGACGATAAATCATTAATTTTCGAAAGAAACAAAAAAAGCAAAGGCATAATAAATGGGTATCAACGTCGCGGCCGCGGCGGCGCTAGTCATACAAAAGTGTCACTGATTGGAATCATCTAAATTGTTAAACTTAATAACGGTAATAGCTATAGTGGAAATTTGACGAACTAGATTCAAGTGAATTTTGGAATAAGTCACGAAGATTTATAAATTATTAATCATTATTATTATTATTTCTGATTATTTTGTACATTTGTGTACAAAATTTCTTGTGAGAATCGTTTAAACTCTGGGAAGCTAAGAATTGAGCGCATAGATGTGATGGCTGAAGGCTTCATTTTCAAAAATATCTACTGATGAGACTAATATCTGAGGTGGTAGTGTACTACTTCTCAAGCTCATTCATCCATTACGGTCATTAATTCAAAGTACGGAGTTGAGTCACAGTTAGAACCTTATATTGGTCAACAAAATTAAGGACCACTCTAATCATCCACTTTACCAACATTTTATTGATTGAATATTGTATTTTCAAAATCCGTTGTAACAATTCTTAAACATTCCGAATAAAATACTTGACATATAATTCATACGGGAACCACCTCCTCGAGTAAAAACTTTGTCGGTTGATCATCGGTTACCGATGAGGTGCAATCGACATGGTCACGATTCCACATAGGGTTGGACCTACAAGGAACTCATGAAAACGTCACGCCGTTATCTCACAAGTTACAAGTAGATTGTAACCCATCAAAAACTCACGTGATTATTTATTAACCTCATTATTATTAATAATTTGTCAATTATGAATAATTCATTAATTGCCATGGTAAAGCATGCCCAATGATAAGAATCGATTTATACACACAGAAAAAGAAAAAATCACATTATCGGTGAGTGGTCACTAGGATGCCCCAGGAGGGGAAGGAAATCCAATTTCATTACTCCGATTTCTGAAAAGATTAGCCATGAAAAGCATAAGCACATGGGATTTTTTTTCAATTTGTGAAATTAATTTTAATAAGTGCGCAACGCGTTTGAAGATTGACGAATAAATATGACCTACTGGCAGTCAATGGTAATAAAGCTTGGGTAGAAGTTAACAACGGTCCTCAACGATGGTCTAGCCGATAGACTTTAGTGTCAGGTAGTTGACGGTCCTCCCGGCGTGCCGTTTAGGTAAGACGTGTAGTGGCTCGTATAGTGTCTCTGTTGCTTCATAGCTAGCATATTGACGTGTAATCTTTTCTCTATGGGAGCAACAGAGACCAGGCTATACGAATCCCCCCAATTGGTGATGAATGCATTCCTCATCGTAGGGTCAAAGGGGCGTAAGTAATGCCCCGACGTATATTATCATAACGTTTTTCTATCCTCATATGTTGTTGGTGAAGGCAACAATAACTGTTTGAATCACATAAGAAATGATTTCATGAAACTTCCATCCTTTAGAGTTGAATATCGCAGGAACTATGTACTATAAAATTGAAAAAAAATGAACCGTATGCGCAATTTATTAATTTACTACGGATTGATTTTTCAAGATCATCGTAAGCACAGTTTTCTCATAAGATAGAAAAATGAAGTTCGGAGGGACCTAAACGCCCGCTTGGTGTATGCCTCGCGTGCTAGAAGTCCGCATTGTATTATTTATCATCTCCTATCTATGAAAAACATGGAGACAATCGTAAGAAAAACCTATTTTCTTGAGATATATCTTAAGTCTCAATGATGTACAAAAATTGTAAAATTTATAAAAAAAGTCAAAATAAAGCTTTTTTTATCATTCAAATTTTGTTAGAATTATTGTGAAGTAAACTGTTTATTGCTATCAATTTCGCAAAAAAAATATGCATAATTGGAAAATTTTCATGTAAGGAATAACAGCATATGCTTCAAACAGGTGGATGTAATGAGAGGTCAGTCCCCACCCAGAAAAGGTCGGGGCGACAGGTCAAAATTTTTTGCCTAGGTTCCATGTCTGTGTAAATGACCGTTGTAAAAACACCGGATAAGTCTAGCACCTGTCGCTGTCTTAAATTGGTGGAATGTTGTTTTTTTTCCTTTAAAGGATAGTCATATAATTGAATAATCAATCAATCGCAGCAGGATTATGAATGGAAACTCCGTGAGCCTTGTATAGAGCTCCGAAAACTTCTAAATTTAAACGGGAATGAGATATTTATTTTAATAATAAATGGTTATTTTTTTCCGAAAAACGAGTAATTAGATTCTTTGCGATTCTACCAGTAAGTGTACTGAGTTTCATACCTATAAGTTGACTGATTCGATTTCTGAAAACCATTATCGTATTTTCCCTATGTGAGACGTGTAAATTTCCGTAAGAAATAAAAGGGTTAGGCGTAAGCATTAAAAAAGTTTTAAAAAATCTGAAAAAATTCACATGTATTCTTGATTTTTATAATCGTCTTTTTCTGGAATCGGAAAGGTATAATTCGGTCTCCTTCACCCCTGGGGCATCCTAGTGGTCACCCATCCAATTCCAACCTTACTCGATGTTACTTAACTTTGGTGATCATCTGTTGTGCTGAAGTCCAAGTGCGCTATTCTGTGATTCTTGGGAATATAACATTTAGATATTCTATATAAGGCGAAGATTCGGATTCTCTGATGATTGACATGATTTTGCCCAAACCTTCATTATGACCCTTCCTAATTAATAAACCTTATTTCTGACCCTCGCGACTCCCATTTCTGCCCCTTATTTCTGACGTTTATGCCTGACTCTCGTGACCCTTATTTCTGACGTTTATTTTTAACTCTCATTTCTGACCCTCGTGAGTGTTAGTTTTGACCCTTTTTTGTGAGCTTCATTCCTAACCCTCGTGACTCTTATTTCTGACGTTTATTTTTTTTATTTAACGCTCATTTCTGACCCTTGATTTTGACCCTCATTTAGGTTACTTACTATCCTTTTCAAAAGGGTAGTCCGCAAACTTTGAGGGGTCATATCTTTGAGAAAAAAAATCGCATCAATATGGGACTGATCTCATTCTTTAGGTTCACTATTCCTCTTGTCCAGTACGGAGTTTCATTTATTTTTATCGGATAGTTTTTGCGCTATCTCGTTTGAAAAATGAAAAAACCCATGTTTTTCGGGTGCCGTGAGAGTTCATAAACTTCGGTCTTCTCTTAGCACTCCAATTTTATTTCCAAAATTATTCCAATTTTTTATATGATAATTCATACCTTCAAGAATTGAGCAGTGGAGAAAAAAAATCGATTTTTTCAATAATTTCCCTTTTTTTAAATTAAAATATGACATGAGGCTATCTTAAATTGGAATCAACCCACGGAATTGAAAAAAATATCCTACAACGTGAAATGAAAAACTAAAAAGATTCCGATGATTTTTAATTACGTAAATTATTTCAAACATTTTCTAAAAATTCTTGAATTTTTCCGGCAAACACATTATGATGCTAGCCGCAAATCCTTATGATTTTACTATAGGGTTACCTTTCGGACCCGGAAAATCCTTTCCACATGTTCTGTTTTTTAGTTGTCCCAGGAGCGGGACAAGGAACTCGGGGGCCCTGAGAGAAGNATAAAAATTCTTGAATTTTTCCGGCAAACACATTATGATGCTAGCCGCAAATCCTCATGATTTTACTATAGGGTTACCTTTCGCACCTGGAAAATCAAATTTTGGAACTTTTGTAGTCATTCATCATGAATTCATATTTATGTTCAAATTATAAATCAAAACTATGCCATGGGATTTCCACTTCGGCCTCCGGTGACAATTTATTTTGATCCAATGTATTCACTGAAATTTTTAGAAAAAAATTAAAAAACTCCAATTTCAAAATTAGCCGTTTTTAGATATTTTTTAAGGTTTTTCTAAAGAAATCGATGAAAGAACGATAAAATAATAATTGTCTATCTCTATATGGAGAGTGTGTCAAAAGATCTCCATTTTGTAAAGGAAAAAAAATTAGGTTTATTGACTTATACAAAAATTATAAGCCTTTGAAAGGAAAATTTGGAGAAAAACATAACAGAGCTCGCAGGATGCGTAAAAAAATCTGAAGAAATTTGGGATGGCAGCTTATTCTATGTACGACCACAGAAAAAATCGACAATACGATTGACGATGATGAGGGTTTGACCACGTTCAGTTTCAAATGGAAAAATGAATGAACGAGTTTCGTACGTTTAAACAATTGGAGGCCCTGAAAAGGGCCGATGGATTAAATACCTGTGGAAAATAAACGTTTTTTTTACCACTTTTTTTCAAATTCACAATTCTATTTATACACTTTTAAAGATGATTGTAATTCACAGATATGATTTCACTATTTCATAAAAATCCCATTTATTCTGAAGTTGAACTTGAAAAATAAAGTGTTTCCTCGGAATCAGAGTCATCATCACTTACGTGAATAACAAATGAATCCACATGCATGGCCATCATGCTTTCTTTTTCACGATATTTATCCTCCAATTTCCGAACATGCTCCACACATTTTTTCCATAATTCTTTCGTCACTAAATTCATTGCATTCTCGCATAGTCGGCACACGTCATTGACTTTAAAAGTATTATTCTGAAGAGCAACTTGACTTTTCACATTTGCCCAAATCAACTCAATAGCATTGAGTTCGCAATGAGCGACTGGAAGCCACAATAATTTTACGCCATTTTCCTTCGCGATTTTATCCAAAAGATAAGATTTCTCCAAAAAATGAGGTTTAGCTAAATTATAAAGTTGAACTTTCGTTAATGTTTCAAAGGAAATGATATCCCGTAGCAATGGTACATTTCTTTCAATTAACCATTGAATGGTGGCAGCTTTTGTCCACGCCTTTGTTGGATTACGTTTTTCAGGATCGAGTGTAGTATGATATGGAGCTAAGTCAATGACGATTACCGATTTTGCGGGCAAGATCTTCGTAAACCACTCTGTGTAATGCTCTGAATTCATTTCATTGTGATAATCCCCATCTTTCTTCCCAACAAAACAATCCATGCCTCCTTCTAAAAATCCATCTTCACTTCCAATATGAGTTATAATAACCCTCTTGCCTGCACCAGACGGAACTAGAAATCCCCCTCGCAAAGAAGCTACATGCTGGACTCGTGATCGGTAAAAATCAAAACTGTCTACATTTTCTTCGAATGAAGTATTTTCTACCCACCCAAACTTTTTCGTGTGATTAGCACCGCACCAAGTTTCATCAGTATAAAAAAATTTATAACCCACGTCTCTATATTTTTTAATTTGATTGAAGAACTCTCGACGTTTTCGCACAATTTCTGGACTCTCCATGAGGATTGGTTTCCGATTATATGCTTTATATTTAAAATTCATCCGTCTAACTATACGCCATAATGACCATAATGTTACGTCACTCATATTGGGAAAATCAACAACATCGTTTTTCAAATTTCTATGCAAGTTTTCATAGAAAATTCATCACAAGATATGCGAGAGCGACCGCTTCTTTTCCGTGGTTCAGAGAGGAAACCATACTTTTTTTTCAGCAATAACGCGTCTTACACTACGATCGGAAATTTCAAAACAATGAGCAGTCAATTCTGTAGGTGTGTTGGTGGAGATGAGTGAACCATTTTTTCTGTGTGCCTCCAATAAATTATATGTTGATAGAATTGCTTTTTTGTATCGTAAATCGAATTCCTGGCGGGATTTCCCCAACGATAACTTGCGTCGTCTCCGGGGAGGTTCAGAACTTTCTGATTCACTTTCTTCAGAGGCAATGATAAATTCCTCATTCCTATCCCGAAGATTCTGACATTCACTCGCATGCATTGGGGAATCTCCAACAATATTTATTTCCGTTTCGGCAATGATTGCCTGATTCATTGGCTCCGAATAATTATTGTTCTCTATAATCAATTGTGATTCGGTGGAAGTATTCAATGCTTCACAAGGCGCGACCGCTTCTTCTACACTATTCACTCCATTTGAAATGATACCCTTCTCTTTTCTGCGCACTGGCTTCAATAACTGGAAATGACCATCCAAATCATTATCTCGTCGCATGCCCGTGAACAATAAATATACCGAATCAGCATGCGGTGAAAATGGAAAATCGTATTTGAAATATGAACCATCTGCATTGGCACGATACATAATTATGTTAACCTTGAAAAACTCAGATGCAGCGCGACATTCAACATCTGATCCATAAGTCCCCGATTTGCTCATATAAACTGAATAATCCCGCGCATTTCCCAAGTTCTGGAATGTGGATTCAATCCAAAATTTGTAAAGATCCCAAAATGCAATAACATAATTAACAATACTTGTTCGAACACGCCGATGCGTTAGCCGTATGCTCCCGTCTTGTAATCCCAGAGCCAGTGCTTTGAATAAATAATCACCACCATCACCAGCGTCCACCACCTCATATAATATATTATCAAATGTTTTTTGAGGCATATCAAGTCCCTGATCAAGTAATCGTTACTAAACCAAAAAAAAATTCATTCAATTCTTCGAACGGTTTGAAGTGCTCCCAACGAAATTTTGACGTGAACTGAATTTTCATGCAAAACTTCCCGATTATTACGAAAATGGATCTGCATCCTCATTGGTTATTTTATATTCGAGAAGGGATAACTAGGGGTTCCAATACTTCTCGTTTATGATTGCAGTTTAATTTACGATGACAGCACCGATCTTACAAACAATGAAAAACTGCTCTCATTGTTCAAATACAGGTCGAAAGATTGAGAGGTCGAATGTAGGAAGAATGTTGAATATAGTGTATATTTTTCAATAATCCATTTCGGGCCGATCATAAAAACCTCGAACAAAAGGAATGAAAACAATGGATACCGATGAGGACGAGAAACGACCCAAAAGTCCCAAAGAAAGAGGAACGAATAAAGCTTACCCAGAAATGGATTAATAGTACCGTAGATTTTATTGCCCTTCTTTCATGCTGGAAATAATAATCGAGCGAATAATATTTGACAATTTCATTCCACGTACGGGGGGATTCTCCCATTGTTTGAACCTACTCTCTTAATCATTATGATGAGTGTCGAAGAAGCAGGAATGGAAAATTTTTCGATGCATGGATTATTTACGATTTATTGAGTTTTTCCATTTGCGGAGATAGAAAATATTTTTGAATATGGAATGAAGAATGATAAATTTAGTAATAATAAATATTACCAGTCTGGTAATGCACTGTATCTGCAAATTGGGAATAAAATTACTAAAATGGTAATATTTAACATTACCGAATTGTTAATCTTTAATTCCCGAATTAATGATATTGTCTTTTCTGTGTTTATTCTTGAAATAATTTCCATAGTCCGTTTGTAGCCCCTTCAGCCCCCAAATCGTATTCGAGTGAAGCCCGCCCGGCCCTGGAAGAGGTTGTGGAGTGCACATGTGGAAGCAATTCCAAGGGTTCGAGAGGTAACTTAACCCTAAAGTTATAATGACCTGCGGTCAATGAAAAAACGCAAACTTCAAGAATTTTTATAAAATATTTGGAATAGTTTACATAATTGAAAATAACTGGAATCATCTTATTTTTTCATATCACGTCGTATGATATTTTTTCAATTTCGTGGGTTGATTCCAATTGAAGATAGCCTCATGTGATATTTCAATTTAAAAAAAGGGAAATTATTGAACTGCTCAATTCTTGAAGGTGTGAATTATCGTATAAAAAATTGGGATAATTTTGGAAATAAAATTGAAGTGCTAAGAGAAGGCCGAAGTTAATGAATTCTCACGGCACCCGAAAAACATGGGTTTTTTCATATTTCAAACGAGATAGCGCAAAAACTATCGGATGAAAATAAATGAAACTCCGTACTGGATAAGAAGAATAGTGAACCTAAAGAATGAGATGGGTCCCATATTGATGCGATTTTTTTTCTCAAAGATATGGCCCCTCAAAGTTTGCGGACTACACTTTTGAAAAGGATAGGGATCAGTTATGTCCAACCAGGCTTGGACAATTAAATGTCTTTAACACACTTTATAAGGGACAAATAAATTACAAAGGGGTTCAGCTACATAAGTTAGTGATCGGTGGTAAACTCATCTGTCACCCACAATGATCATCCCTGCTAGTATTGTTGCATTTGGAACCTACAGGTTCCACGTCAGGTACAACTATGAGTCAGTAACTTGTAACAAATTCATAGGTTCCCAATGCAAATTGGTAGTTCCCGACAAAATTTCTACTCGCCTGAGTGGATATTGCTTCAAGCCCACCTGAAGCACGATCAGAACTTGATCAGGTTTTTGTAAGCTTCGACTGATCCGGTGATTCCTGGTGAGAACCTGACCAAGTTTTGATCCAGTAGATCGGATCCGAAAAACTGCAGGATGATTCAGATCAAGTTCTGATCAGGTAGGCACGATCTCACCCTGAGGTCGGCTGCCTGACCCGAATTTGAGCAAATTCGGATTTGATGTCTTTGATCGACATTTGAACGGTCGAGAAAATGATCAGATTCTGATCCGGTCCACCTGACATTAATTTCAATAAGTTTATCGAATAATTTAATTACCTATTATTATACTATTCAAATTAAGTTTTATCAACCATTATCAGTAATTATTTTCAATCTTTAAAAAGGATCGTTATACTATAATTAAAATAAATTATATTAAATAAAATTAATTTAATTTAATGAATTTAATTAAATTAATCAATTTAATTAACAACCAGCCCTTCTCAAATGTACAGAAGGGAGGGATGATGATGCCGTAAATACGTATTAGAGGAGTATCAAACTTACACGTAAATGATCTTGAGAAAAAAAATCACCAATTGTCTATTTATTCATTAGTGTTATTGTTATTATCATTATTATTATTCATTAATGAAATAAATAAAAATTTAATTGAACATATTTTATCTCTGAGAATACACACGTACATCCGCGAGATCAGGAATAATCGTAAATTCAACGAATACCCCGATACAAATCATATAGGCAATGTACAGGTTACTCAATAGTAATAGCGCGATAGCGTAGTGGTTATGGCATAGGATTAGTAATCATAGGGTCCCCGGTTCGATCCCCAACATCGGTAAAAAAATAATAAGCTTTTTCAGAGGTAATAACAGTAGAGATTCATTAAGAGAGGCGGCCTACGGTGAAAGAATTGAATTATCTTTTGTTTTGGATTAATTATCATTGATAATTGTTGTTGATACTGACTGACAGGTCATCCGGTTTTCATACAGTTGACTTGATCAAGTTCGGATCCATTCGCCCTGATCAAATCCGGATTGGTCAGAGGCGTAACATATCTGATCAAGACCGGATCCGTCAACTTGATCAATACCTGATCAGTGGTCAGGTCTAACCTGATCCAAAGTTGATCAAGACCTGACCGAAATTTCCACCCGGGCGGGTCGCGTTGATTATAGTAATACCCCGTACTCCTTTTCCTTTTGTGAATCGAATTAGGTACTCAAATTGGTTCGCCGACAGATTTGGCATTCCGATTGACGCCCTTAGTTGTTTAGACTTCAAAGGTAAGGATTCAAAAGGGTTTATTCTACCATGCAGGAAACGTAAGACATTGTATAGTAGTTCCCAATTTATAAATGGTTAAAACAGACCTCCATCTGTTTATAACACAACGCTTACATTCGGAAGCAAAAATTGATAGTAGTTTATGTTCTTGTATAATATAGCTATTGTTTCTAATAAATTGAAGATATGCTTCCGAATGAACCTTTTTTCTCAGCCAATCCTGAGAAATACGCGTGGGCGATATTACTCGCTGGACGGTAGAGGCACCAGTTACCCTAGAATTATGAGATTATCTCAAATTTTTGACGATGAGGATAACAGAATCTGAATGCAATATAGTGAAAATGATGCTTGATTTTTTCATTGTGAACAAAAAATATCAATATCCCAATACAAAATTGGTGATACCAATAAAAGCTGTGCCTCAATAGTTCAAATCAAGTTTTAAATTCTAATTTGGTCCCGAAAACACGAAATGACAATATTCTACGCACGGAATTATATTGATTAGATGAACCACAGATTAATTGTATTATCGTGTGAACTAACTGAAAATTGATAACAGTGCGTGGGCACGCACTTTCACCAGTGTCAACAAACATTGAATTCCAGAAATTCGCACCCTAAAGCGTGTTCTAGAAGGAATTGAATTCTAACGATGATTTAAATCTGATTTATTATGGCTTCCGGATGGATGCCGCGTCTAGATTCAGCTTCTTGCCGACGTTTCGCAAACATTTCAGTCTGCATCATCAGAGATAGGTCGAACCCGCGATACTGGAGCTCCCCGTTGTAAGGAAGTCCTTATAAGATTTAAATCTGATTCAGGCGCGCGCAGGAATTAGACCATAAGCAAATCATTTATAGTAGTATGAAAATTTAACAGCTGATAAACTGGAGCATATGATTCTCATCGGTTGTATTGCTTTTTGCAATGAGAATGATTATAAATAATTGAATGAAGAAAGGAATATCGAATTTGACAGGAAAAAGGGCCTCAACGCCCCAGCCACAACCAACCGGGATGGCGCTAGTACTAGCACAATCTTCCTATCCCATAAAATAAGGGAAAGCAAAGAGAAGGCCGCGAGTTCAAACGTACTTTAAGTTGTCCTGCGTTGTATCATCCTACACTGAGAAAAATCCGGACGCTATTTCAGAGTCGCGCTCGACATCGAAAAAAATTCAAAAACGCTGACTTTGTTTCAAAGTCGCGCTCTTGAATCGACGGCGGCACCGTTGATTAATAACTTTCGGCGCTTGGGGTCCTATTTTCCGCCGTCAAAAAGCCGCGCTCTTAATTCAATGTCGCCGGGATTCAGTTCAATGTTGACGCGAATTATTTAAGGGTAGGAATCTTTGATTTAAAGTTCCTCACGCTCTTGATTTATACGAATCAAAATTGAAGTCTGAGGCAATTGATTCAATGTCTCACGTCGATGAATTGTGAGCATGACATACGATTCGAGGTGAGAAAAATGTATGCATTGCACAGGTATGTATATTTGTTTTAACGCCCAGAGGTCTAAAAAACAGATCTTTCTTCGACAAAAACAAATCGCGTCAGCAATGAGAAAAATACATTGAACGATTCTGCGAATTCAGGGCGTCCCCCTTCCCCCTCAAAGCCCACAGCCATGTGACTCATGCACGGACACGCTGAAAAAAATTGAATATCAACACGACGAAAACCAACAAAAAAGGGCTCAGTTGAGATGCATTTGTTTCATTCGTTGGGAAGATCTGAGGAGGACGATGAGCCTGAAACTGGCGAACGATTCTGGCGAACGATATCCACAACTTTTGGAGCGGACTGTACTGCCAACGCTCCAAAGGGACCACGAACGGGGGTCAACTTTTTTACCCCTAATTTTTATAAATAATTAAGGAACATGACATAATATGTTTAACACACTTCCATATGTATACATTATTTGGATGAAAAATAAAATTGCTAAATTTAAATAAAAATTTGGCAATTTTGGGACTTCGAGAGGAGGTGTACACGGAGAAAAAAATTCCAGAATTTTTCAGGAGAAATTCAGGGAAAAATTACCGTGCCGTCTGATAAAGTGGGTTCAATTGTCTAGCACCAGAAAAATTCCGGTGNCACGGAGAAAAAAATTCCAGAATTTTTCAGGCGAAATTCAGGCAAAAATTACCGTGCCGTCTGATAAAGTGGGTTCAATTGTCTAGCACCAGAAAAATTCCGGTGCTGGATAATAAAAATTCCGGTACCGCACAATAAAAGCTTGATCCCTGACTGTTTTCTATTACATGATAAATTACATTCAATAGTTAAAAATGAGTAAACATTGTCATTCAGCATATCATCCTATTAATTTTATTTTAACCTCTCCTCCATATGCTCTCTCCCATATTAAAAGCGGAATGGGCGACAAACGTATGTGGAACGTTTGGCAGGCCAATGTATCTGTACAGCGTAATACACCTCATGAAGAGAAAATAAAGGGCACTTATTTTATTTCTTAATCGTTTTATCACAACACCAATTAATATTTCACTGAATTGGTATTATGAAAAACATTAACCTGGTGTTTCAGTAAGGAGATATGTGAGAGAGGAGGCTAGAGGAGGCGACGGAATAAATCATCTGGTCACGTTGAGTTGATGTTCGTGGTTGCGGCGGGGGGACGAACAGTGCCGAAATCTTACGAATGCGCGATCAGGTCCTAGGATTCTGGTAGAGCACCGGAAAAATTTGCCAGCCAGTGTCATAATTTTTCTCGTATTTCTNTAATTAATATTTCACTGAATTGATATTATGAAAAACATTAACCTGGGGTTTCAGTAAGGAGATATGTGAGAGAGGAGGCTAGAGGAGGCGACGGAATAAATCATCTGGTCACGTTGAGTTGATGTTCGTGGTTGCGGCGGGGGGACGAACAGTGCCGAAATCTTACGAATGCGCGATCAGGTCCTAGGATTCTGGTAGAGCACCGGAAAAATTTGCCAGCCAGTGTCATAATTTTTCTCGTATTTCTCGTAAAAATTCACTGTCGCTTCGATTTTACCGTGCTACACAAGAATTTTTCCCCGCATTTATCCGAAAAATGACTCGTGCAACAGTACTTTTTCCTACTCTTTGCGGTACATTTCGCCTGGAAAGACCATCTGAACCCACTTTACTGTGCGAGCACGGTAATTTTCTCGTACATTTCTCTCCGTGTAGGGGAATGCATAATGGAGGAGGTTTGAAAATTTTACCCAACAAGGGGAGGGGGTTGCAGAGCCTATCGGAGCCATCCCCATCCCTCCATTCGCATGCGTCCATTAAATAAAAAAGTTAAATTGTTAAATAAAAACAATAAATCTCGAAAATTGTGATTTCACAGGGGGAGGCAGGGGGATGCATAATGGGGGAGGGTTGAAAATTTTAACCGACAAGGGGAGGGGGTTTCAGAATCTAGCTGAGCCACCTCCATCCATCCGTTCGTATGTGCTAATTAAATAAAAAAATAAAATTGTTAAATTTAAATGAAAATTTTGAGAATTTGGACTTTGCGAGGGGGTGGAGGGGGGACGCACAATAGGGCAGGGTTGAAAATTTTATCCAACAAGGGAGGGGGGTTGCAGAGTCTATCTGGGCCATGCTCATCCCTCCGTTCGCATGCATCAATTAAATAAAAAAATTAAATTCTTAAATAAAAACAAGAAATCTCGAAAATTATGATTTCACATGGTGGTGGCAGGGGGATGCATAATAGGGGAGGGTTGAAAATTTCAACCGACAAGGGGAGGAGGTTTCGGAATCTATCTGAACCAGCCCCATCTCTTCGTTCGCATGCGTTAATTGAATAAAAAAATTGTTGACAAAGAAAAAAGAAACCTCAAAAATTGGGACTTCGAGAGGGGCTGGAGGGGGGATGCATAATAGGGGAGGGTTGAAAATTTTAGCCAACCAGGGGAGGGGGTTGGGTAAAATTTCCAACTCTTCCCCATTGTGCGTCCCCCCTCCACCCCCTCACAAAGTCCAAATACTCAAAATTTTAATTTAAATTTAACAATTTTATTTTTTTATTTAATGAACGCATGCGAACGGAGGGATGGGGGTAGCTCAGATAGATTCTGGAACCCCCCCCTTTTGGGTAAAATTATCAGCCCTCCCCTATTATGCATCCCCCCTCCACCCCCTCTACAAGTCCCAATTTTCGATGATTTCTTGTTTTTTAATTCAACAATTACATTTTTTTATTTAATTAACGCATGCGAACGGAGGGATGGGGGTAGCTCAGATAGATTCTGGAACCCCCTCCCCTTGTCGGCTAAAATTTTCAACCCTCCCCTATTATGCATTCCCCTACGCGCCCTGTGAAATCACAATTTTCGAGATTTCTTGTTTTTATTTAACAATTTTATTTTTTCATTTAATTGACGTATGCGAACGGAGGGATGGGGGGAGCTCAGATAGATTCTGGAACCCCCTCCCCTTGTCGGCTAAAATTTTCAACCCTCCCCTATTATGCATTCCCCTACGCGCCCTGTGAAATCACAATTTTCGAGATTTCTTGTTTTTATTTAACAATTTTATTTTTTCATTTAATTGACGTATGCGAACGGAGGGATGGGGGGAGCTCAGATAGATTCTGGAACCCCCTCCCCTTGTCGGCTAAAATTTTCAACCCTCCCCTATTATGCATTCCCCTACGCGCCCTGTGAAATCACAATTTTCGAGATTTCTTGTTTTTATTTAACAATTTTATTTTTTCATTTAATTGACGTATGCGAACGGAGGGATGGGGGTAGCTCTGACAGATTCTGGAACCCCCTCTCCCTGTTGGGTAAAATTTTCAACCCTCCCCTATTATGTATCCCCCTCCACCCCCTCTCTAAGTCCCAATGTTAAAAATTTTTATGTAAATTTAGCAATTTTATTTTTCATTCAAATAATGTATGCATATGGAGGGGTAAGGGTGTGTTAAACATATTTTGTCATGTTCTTTAATTATTTATAAAAATTAGGGGTAAAAAAGTTGACCCCCGTCCGCCGTCTCTTCGGAGCGTCGGCAGTACAGTCCGCTCCAAAAGTTATGGATATCGTTCACCAGAATCGTTCGCCAGTTTCAGGCTCATCTGTTCCTGATTAAGGAAAATATTCAAATTCCATATTTCTAATTTATTGACTTATTTGTTTATCTGTTTGCTGAAAATATGTTCTGTTTGATTGATTTGGAGGCTGACTTGTTTATTTATTCACATTTTTTCATTAATTTTCAATTAGCATTTTGTTTCTTTCTGAATGATGAAAATATAAAGATAGTGGGGTAAAACGGACCAAATCTATGTATCAATCAAACGAAAATAGCATAGTCAAATTTTTCACATAATTTTCAAAGGTTTTTTCAAACTCCAAAATAAAATTTGATTTATTCAAATTACGGTATGCAGTCGGGAGATATGGACAATTGAAGAGAGTCCGTTTGACCACTTCTTCACTCCATATTTTTCCCTTATGCTCCAATTAGTTTATAATATTAGGTTAGAGTTCTCTCCCATTCTCAATTTTTGCTCTTGATTCAAAGTCTTGTAGACCTTTCAAATGAAGATTTTCTCACCTTTTATTCAAGAGCCCGTTTTATCGGAAAATCTTTGAAATCAAAAGCGCGCGACTTCGAGCGCATTTATGGGCGCAATGCCTTGAAATGAGCGCCGCGCCCTTGAACGAGCATCGGATTTTTCTCAGTGTAGAGGTTACAGTTATATGCACGGTGTATTCTATGCCTCGTAGAAGCAGACAATAAATAGTTGAATCAAGACTACTTATAGTCGTGTTCATGCCTTCCGCAAATCGTATTATTTCATTGTTTACTAGCGCGCATCGGTTTAGGAAGCCGATAATATATTATTGCGTGAGAAATTGTTTCCGTCTCGGTTTGAAATTACTTCCACGTCATCGAGAAATACGTTGTTTTGACTGCAAATTAATTCTTTCACTTTTCATTCAATGCTAGTTGGCGATCATGAAACACTAGTTGATTCAATCAACTTGATTTCGTTCAGTCATTGCTCATTCTCATTGAAGTTCAACCGTCGCCCGCTACCATGACATTGTCAAATGCATGTCCTCCGGCACCCGAGTGGACATTCCGGTCAGGTCTTGATCAAGTTTGGATCAGGTTAGAACGAGTGGATCCGAACTTGATCAAGTCGACTGTATGAAAACCGGATGACCTGTTTGTCAGTATCAATAACAATTATCAATGATAATTAATCCAAAACAAAAGATAATTCAATTTTTTTACCGTAGGCCGCCTCTGTTAATGAATCTCTACTGCTATTACCTCCGAAAAAGCTTATTATTTTTTTACCGATGCTGGGAATCGAACCGGGGACCCTATGATTGCTAATCATATGCCCTAACCACTACGCTATCGTGCTATTACTATTGAGTAAACTGTACATTGCCTATATGATTTGTATCGGGGTATTCGTTGAATTTACGATTATTCCTGATCTCGCGGATGTGCGTGTATATTCTCAGAAATAAAATATGTTCAATTAAATTTTTATTTATTTCATTAATGAATAATAATAATGATAATAACAATAACACCAATAAATAAATAGACATTTAGTGATTTTTTTCTCAAGATCATTTGCGTGTAAGTTTGATACTCCTCTAACACGTATTTAAGGCATCATCATCCCTCCCTTCTGTACATTTGAGAAGGACTGTTAATGAAATTGATTGATTAAATTAAATTAAATTAATTTAATTTATTTTAATTATAGTATAATGATCGTTTTTAAAGATTGAAAATAATTATTGATAATGGCTGATAAAACTCAATTTGAATAGTATAATTATAGTTAATTAAATTATCCGAAAAACTTATTAAAATTAATGTCAGGTGAAGCGGATCTGAATCTGATCATTTTCTCTTCAATTGACCCCTTTCAAATGCCGATCAAGGACATCAAATCCGAATTTGCTTAAATTGGGGTCACGCAGCTGACCTCAGACCTGAACAGAACTTGGTTGAACCCGCCTGTAGTTTTTCGGATCCGATCTGCTGGATCAGAACTTGGTCAAATTCTCATCAGGAATCACCGGATCAGTCGAACCTTACAAAAACCTGATCAAGTTCTGATCGTGCTTCAGATGGGCCTGAAGCAATTTCCATTCGGGCATGTCAGTTTGGAATGCATCCTTTTCTTACACAAGGATACTGTCCTTTTAAATGACAGATGAAAAATTCCGTTGTAAACGTAAGATGCATTCGGTGGTATGAACTGTGAATTTTTTTTTTGAAATCTTGAAGGTATTTGAGTTACTATTACATCTGAATGGGATCAATGAAACCACTGACGGAAGTGAATCGGACATTACCCCGCCGTGAGATTGCACCCTGAGAAAAGAATCAACGAAAAATTACCGGAAAAATGTAATAAAAAATTATCAAACGGTCTACACTGTGAAGATTCATTGAAAGTGCACGGTGAAATATATATTTGTGCTACGTTTTTACCACCACCTCAAAAGTTTTATTATTCGTTGTTAGAAATTACGTTACAATATGAGAAATTTATCCTTTGCTCCACATTTTTTCCTTCATTTGAAATAACAATTGCTGAAATACAATTTCGCTCTCCAATTACCGAGATTGCAGAATAATTGTTGCCCCAACTTTTTGCTTCGTCTAAAAAACCACGTGAGACGATGAAACGAATTGAATATCTTCACATAAACTTACACATAAAAAAGCGAAGATTCAAATGAAACAAAATACCTATCAGCTGTTTGCCTACGACAACACTCCATTAATAACGAGCTGCTGTATCAACCAGCAATGAAGGTCATTTCTGACTCTGCGTGACAGGATCAATCTGCGCTTGGCGTGATAAAAATTCGAGATGAGATGATAACGAAAGATTGAGCTATTAATCCTCACTCTGAGTGAATATCGTTCATAGGAAATTACTGGTTATTATTCTTGGCCGTGAAGCCCGGAAAATTGTGTCCTGTGATATTGAGACGTATATAGATATATTTTCTCTGTAGTTCCCACAAAATTTAATTACCAAAAGAGGTTGAAAAAGTTTTCCAAGATGAAAGTTGGGACCAGTAACAAAGAAAGAATCGATAGGGTTTTAACTTTTGGATGCTTCCTGGAACGTGGGTTATGCTACCGGAATTCTAGCATTCGGCTTCTAAAGTAAAATAGTATCTCAGCACTGTCCCCAATCCATACTGCTGCTCCTCCTTCTTTATGTCGGGAATTCACTCGTTGTCATAGTCGCTGGCTATCTTCGTTCTCTGATCAATCATCAGTATCAGAGCACCCTCAGTTTTTCTCTTTTTTCCTTACTTGCTTCAAAAAAAAAATATTACGACTCGTCTGTTAATATCATTTAAGCAACTAGTGAATAAACTGCACTCTCCTGACAAGACTCTCGGGTGAATAGTTTTTGTGGTCGCCCAGTCTACCGACCGCAATGATCGTTAAATTCTCAATTGTTAGTTTCTTTTTTAAATCGTGACCACCCATGCGAAAACTAAAAGCAAAAATACCGCCTTGTGTATACCCGTTGACTACGACCCCGATGAACTTCGGAATTTCTACGATAAATAAGTAGTGTTTTCTTTTCCTTATGACTATTCACCACAACGGCAATTTGAAAGGCTTTCATCGTCGACACATTTGTGAAAATATATCATTTTTTCCCACTGGAAACAAAACTCTTAGAATTACAGATTTTACAATTCATTATGGACCTAATGGAGAGAAAAATTAACATGTTTCGTCTAATAATAATACGGTTACCACAATTGGGATAACGAAAATTGTGAACAATTGACGATCATTTTTTTTTTTGGAAATCTATATATGTGAAGTTGATATCGATGGAGAAGAAAAACACTCATTTTTGATGAATCAAATTTATGGGTTTCAAAATACTTTTTTTTTCAGTAACAGATGATGTAATCCGAGTCAAAATTTTACCGGGTCTCCCGACGTAGTTTCAACGTTTTGAACCTACATTGCTTTGATGTTCAAATTCTCCGCCGAATTTTTACCGTACTTTCAATTTATCTCAATGTGAAGGCCCATGGACATTGAAAAACACTCAATATCCAGCGTATATTAAACGTACTCTCAACGTTAATGACGTTTGTTTTCTGTTAACATACGTTGTAGGTTTCGACGTCCACATTTGATTGTATCAAGGTCATTATTGACGATAATTATAAAATTCATTACCGTGTTAAAGACTCATGCAACTAAATTATTAGTGTTAGTACATTAATAACATTAGTTCGAAGTTCAAACAATCGTGCGTCTGAAGGGTGAGCTGGGTCCAAGGGTCAGAAGGGTTAGTTGAGTATAAAGATCAATTGAGTATACGCGAATCTAAGGGTCAGATAAGCGAAAGCCTCAGTTGAGATTGAATGTCAGTTGAGTTTAAAGGTGAGTTGAGTCTAAGGGTCAAAAGAGTACGAAGGGTCAGGCGAATCCAAGGGTTTGTTTTGTAAAGGTCAGATAATTAAAAACCTCAGTTGAGTTCAACTGTCAGTTGAATTTATGGGCCAGTTGTGTGTAAGGGTCAGTTGAGTGTATGGGTCAGATGAGTGCGAAAGCCCTATTGGGCCTGAGAGTCTGATGAGTCTAAGACGAGAATAAGGGTTAAATGAGTCTGAAGGTCAGATCGATTCTGAGGGTCAGGTGAGCCAAAGGTCATCTGACTTTTAGATTGAACTGACCCTTAAACTCAGCCTTTTACTCATTTGACCTTTAGATTCGCCTGACCCTTCGTACTCTTTTGACCCTTAGGCTCAACTGACTCGTAGATTCGCGTGATCCTTCACACTCAATTGACCCTTAAATCCGCCTGACCCTTTGTAGTTGTTTAACCCTTAGACTCTACTGATTCTTAGATTCGCCTGTTCCTTCGGACTCAAATAACCCTTAGACCCATCTGACCCTTAAACTCAACTGATACTTGGAGGCAATTGACCTTTAAACTGAACTGAAGCTTTTGCGTATCTGACCCTTACTCAACAGACCCTCAAATTCGCATGGTCCTTCGGACTCAACTAATCCTTAGACCCATCTGACCCTTAAACTCAACTATCACTGAGACGCATCTAACCTTCAAACTCAACTCAGACTTCTACTTATTTGACCCATACTCAACTGACCCTTATATTCACCTGACCCTGCGTACCCTTTTGACCCTCAGATTCGTGTGACTTTTCGGACTCGGTTGACCCTTATATTTATCAGGCCCGATGCTGAAGGTTTTACGCTTATTGATAAAAAAAATCCATCTGACCCTCATACTCATCTGACCCTTAGATTCATTTGACCCTTAAACTCAATTGACCCTTAAACTCAACTGACACTTGAACACAACTGACCCTTAAACTCAACTAAGCCTTTTACTTATCTGACTCTTACTGAACTGACCCTTACATTCGCCTGACCCTATGTACTCTTTTGACCCTTAGGTTCAACTGATCCTTAGATTCGCGTGATCCTTCAGACTCAACTAACTCTTACACTTATCGGATCTTTACACTCCCTGACTTTTATATGAAGGGTCCGACCCTTAGACGCCTTAGGCCTATATTGACTCTAATTCCCTCTCATCTCCTCCCCCTGCTCCTTCCCTCTTAATTTCCTGTATTACTCTATTGCCTACTTTCTTTCTGTTTTTTCCTATTTTACTTCTTATTAGTTGCTTATAGAAACCCGAAAAAAATACAACTCGCCACAAGCAACTGTACAGCTCAGAAGCATACCGGGATATCCTGCGATCACTGAGCTTGAGCAGTAGCGAGTAAAACCAGAAAAAGGATGGGTGACCGAACGGGAACACGGCAGAACAACAAGCAGGGATATCTCGAGAACCAATGGACCGATCCGTTTTTTTCTTTTTTTCCCATTTTTGTTTCACCGAGTTAATAATATTTATATTTTTGCCATTCTTCCACCGATTAATTTATGTAAGATTTAATCAATTAATCGATGTTAGAATGGAACTGGTAGTGTGAAGAGAGTAGGGGGAAGGAAGGAAGGAAAGAATGTACGGTGGAGGAACGTTGGGGATACGTTTAATTTCAACCTAATTTCAACGTACAATCTGGAAAAAATGGAAAAAAGAGACGGTATTTACGTCGAAAGTAGGTTGAATCGGTGCATTTGAGCCTGCACACTGGACAACGTACTTTCGACGTCCTAAACCCACCTTGTGGATCTTGAAACTACGTTGGCAGACCCGGTAAAATTTTGACTCGGGGATCAATCTCATGATCGAACTCGGTCAAGATGGCATTGGGATGAATATTTTGAATCAGAATTGGATTCATTTAAACATTAATTTTTTTAGTTATCGTCGAAGAACGCTCTGTCACATATGCATATCCACAAACATGCATAAATACATATCTGCATCTGAAAATAGCATATGCGAACTCCTGATGCCAAAATGAGTGATCCTGATATTAAAAAAATTGAAAATTTCGGATTTAACGAATACAATGGTTCCATTCCGAAGCAAAAAACATTTTCTCAAATTCCTCTTATTTGAACCAAGAAAATTTACTTGTTGAAAATCACAAAAAAAATAGTGGTGACCATTAGAAGACTGTCCTGAGATAGAAAATTTGAGGTAGCTGTAGCTTTGTACAGCCGTGATTTTACGTGGATACGTCTATGTGACAGAGGGGAAACCGCAGTCCTCTGCTGTCGTAATGAGTAATTAAAATGTGCGTGTCATTGGACAGAATCAATAGATTGGGAGAAGAAAAAAATATGTGATTCGATTCTTTTGCACAAATGGGAATTTTACATCGGTACGGCATCACGGAATATTCAGCGTAAACAACAGACGAGAAATACAATGTTGACAACAGCTGACTACGCATGCAGCGTCGATATTATATGTATATATATAGAGAGACAGACGCCTGTTAGTTTGGGCGCCGGCCACCAGGGGCGCTGGCAGTCAGTAGGCACGTTCGGAATGACCCCCCTATCGAAAACATAGACGTATCCACGTCAAAATTTTGATCCCAAAAATGCATTTAGTAGTTTCGAAAACATTTGTATCCTCTGTGCAAGCAAGAAGTGTCATTTTTAGCACTACTTCTTTGTTATTTGATACTCCCACATGTATTTTGCTCCCGAGAAATGTTCGTTTTATGCGAAACAAGGGCTACTAGTTTTTTATTTCAGCGATTCAATAATCATGTAGACAAAACATGAATCCTTAAATGCAATAATAATAAAGATATGATAGCAAGCTTGTAACTTAGGTACAAAATATTTTTTATAATTTTCCCTCTATAAGAGATATTTTTATCCTGAAAAAGGATCGTCTCGGGTAAATGATGCACCTCTTGAGTCTAATATTTCATTGTTGTTAAAAGCAGAGCAATTATTCACGTTTGAGACTTTCAAATTAGAACCCAGCAATTGTCTTTTTTGGTTATTTCCAACTAGCGATTTTTCTGGCCCAAGCAAGACTTGTGTGAGAATCTCGCCTTCGGCACGGACAGCAACTCCACACGAGTAAAAGTACCCAATTGCACTTGTCCTGAAATATACTATGGTTGAACGAAGAAGGGGAAAAACCATTTGCAAACGAGATCTTTGTCAACAGAATTTTCCTACAGAGAAATAATCTCTTTCTTCTCTAAGAAGCCCTGTGTCGTTAACAACAAAAGAATATTATTAAACGGCTTAAAAGAATGATCTAGCCGCCAAATAATTAGCGAGCAGATTAGTTCTGCGGAGGTGGAGCTGCCTGGTGGAATGATTGCATGTCACTTGAGTAATGCTGTGAGCCATCAGCTCAAACGGCTTTGAAGAAAACTCTTTATACTCGGAGTAGAATCATTAACCGTCCCGGAATCGTGACTGTGCTCGAGGGTACTGAGAGTATACTTACTTTCGACCGACCAACGGATTTAATAATACTTGGGTTTTGAATTCGTTCCTTGTTGCACCACGTAGTCGAACGTTTTCAAATTGATGATTTTAATACTCAGTGCCACAAATAATAATCTCAGTGGATACAAGATCAACAACACGAACTCATGAAACAAAGCCATGATCGAAGGCACGAGCAAACCGCTGAACCGTTAAATCTTATTTCAAGTTAAACATATCTCAAAAAAAAATTTTTTTTTCATTCATTCTTGACAAATTACAAACAATTATCGAGCATGAGCACTCGGTAATAGACAAAGAATCAATTTTAACCAAGCAGGAAATGGCTCTCTTCATAATTTTTTTTATACGACACATTGATTTCTTACATAATGCAACAAAGTGTGTAATCGATTTGTTACTTGACTTTGAAAGTAAGATAAAAGCAATCTAAAGATACTGGGTAAGAAGTCGATTGCAACTGCACATACATAAAGTAAAAACAGCTTCCGTGGTCTTTTTTTCGCGTTCTGTGTAGCTGTGGTGGTAGAGAAGCATTCCATAAATATCCTTCGACTCTTGCGTGACTCACAGCAACTACCGTGAAGCATTCACAGAGAACAGATGCTTGCCAACTCTTAAGTGTTGCAACTGTCGATGCAAACTATCGGAACGATTCGACGAACATCATGGACGCTAGGGGGTCGACAAAGGGTTCAAGCATGATAAACGGAAGCAGACAAAGAGCCTGAGATGCTGGTCTCCATCGGACTGTGTGGAGGACAGATGCCACATTTTACTTTCTTTCTGCGTACGCAGAATCCTTTAGTATATCACTCGAGTTAGAGCTGCAAACAGCCCCCGAAAAAGTCTTTAAAAAAGGAGAAACCCATTGTTAAAGTACTAGTGGCTAATTTTTTTTTCATTCGATAGATATTGAGACGTAGATCAAATTTTTCTAATGGTTTTTTTGCATTTCGAGTGGGGCGCATATAAGAAAAACATTAAAAAAGCATTTGAAAAGGCCGTTTTCCTGATTTGTGAGGAAATGCTCTACTGTTTTCAATTTTTTATGAAATTCTTTTTTAAAGATCTCAATGAGTTTTACATTTTTTGTCTTTGGCGTTTTTTCGATTAATCACATCCTGAGCTCGTAATTCCAATTAGTTTATTAATGTTATAAAAAAATGAAAGTACTAGTCACTGTTTTTCTTACTAATCGATAGCTTGCATTATTTAAATGAAATTGTGTAAATAGTTTTCATCTTTTTGGATGACGTATTCATAAAAAAATAATAATATAGTGCGAAATCCCTCTGTGATAATTGTGGCGCGTTAGTAGCGCTTCAGGTCGCGGAGTGGGGGTAAGGTAAACCTACGTTAATGTTAGAGAGTGGTGGAAGAGGCGATTTACTTCATTAGGTCAAGGGAATTGTTCTTTGTTATTTTATGTATCAAGGTTTGTACATTTTAATAACGACTTTTCGTTGGTTTTTAAAAAAGGGGGAAAAATTATCTTAATTAATAAATTATTCCAAAACATTGGGAAACTGTCTACTCATATTTTTTATGTAACAATTTTCATCAATAACATTGGTATCATAGTTCATTTACATGGAAAATTTTACAATCTGTTTCCAAACAGAATTTGTTATTATATTCACATTTTCTTTAATATTCTAGGGGACTAAATAATAACTGCTTCAAAAAACATTCCTATTTAATTGAGTTGTGAGAAATAAATAGAATTAAACCTATATGGTCAATGAATATGTTCGCCAATCTTTTTGATTAATGTGAGTTTGGCTAATGCCTTTGTTTCTGCAAATATATTTGACATTTATCTCACATATTTTCCCCGGCTATATATTTTGTCCATAAGGAAAGTAAAATTCTCAATATATCGAAAATTATCGATGAAAAACAAAATTAAAACCCAAAGAAAAAACCAGAAAAAACCTCCGCCCAAAAAAGCCAAAAAAAGTCAAAAAAGTCTTCGCCTTTTAAAAACCAAAGAAAAGTCGTTATTAAAATGTACAAACCTTGATACATAAAATAAACAACAATTTCCTTGACCCAATGAAGTGAATCGCCTCCTCCACCACTCTCTAACATTAACGTAGGGTTACCTTACCCCCACTCTGCGACCTGAAGTGCTACTTGTGCGCCACAGTTATCACAGAAGGATTTCGCACTACACTATTATTTTTTTATGAATATGCCATTCAAAAACATGAAAACTATTTACAAAATTTCATTTAAATAATTAAAGCTATCAATCAGTAAGAAAAACAGCCACTAGTACTTTCATTTTTTTATAACATTAATAAACTAATTGAAATTACGAGCTCAGGATGTGATTAATCGAAAAAACGCCAAAAACAAAAAATTTAAAACTCATTGAGATCTTTAAAAAAGAATTTCATAACAAATTGAAAAAAGTTGACCATTTCCTCACAAATCGGAAAAAAGGCCTTTTCAAAGGCCTTTTTAGTGTTTTTCTTATATGCGCCCCACTCGAAATGCAAAAACCCATTAGAAAAATTTGTTCTACATATCAATATCTATCGAATAAAAAAAAATTAGCCACTAGTACGTCAACAATCACTTAGTGAACGCGAATGGGGGCTGTTTGCAGCTCTAAGTAGAAAAGTGGCGTTGGACCGGCGTTGTAGACCGATAATCAGGGGGTGATAACTGAATTTGAAGTGGTCCCATTCAAAAAGCACGTGAAGTCTCATATTTTAATGCTTTGGGAGTGCTCTCCAGTACGGTATACCTTATACCGCGTGAAAAGTTATGAAATTGGTCAATTATGGATTGTAATGAACTGGAAAAAATTGCCTTTATACATCTAAACAATGTGGGATGAAACCATTAAAGGGGAAAATTCACTTGCCACTGTCACTCATAAAAAGACTCGTAGAAATCAAATTCCATAATTTTTGGGAGCAATATTGAAAAAATGGATGGTAGAATTGTTTAAGTGCTAAATTAGACTTTGTCTAAAGAATTGATTATCAATTTTTTTTACTGCACAATATAGAAACACTTTTTTTTTACTTCGCGCCACTGAGAATTGAACGCCACAAAGGTCAAATCATACGCAGGAATCACATCTCGTGAGGCTTACGCTTCGTAAAAGGTTGAAACATTGCAAGATTCATACCAAAAATCCCTAGAATCATACCTCGCGAGAGTCAAAGGTCGCCAGGATCTTAACTCGCACGGGTGAAATGATCTCAAGAGTCAAACAACCGAGGCAGACAGGATAATGTCAAGGGTCAAACGACCACAAGGGTCGATCGGTAGAGGTAGACAGGATAATCTTAAAGGTTGAACGACTTCAAGGGTCAACCATACGAGGCAGGCAGGAAAATCGGAAAGGTCTAACGACGCAAAATCGTTCGAGATAATCAGGAGGCTTTCCTGTTTGACTTTTGGGATTGTCCTCCACACGGAGAAAAAAATTCCAGAATTTTTCAGGCGAAATTCAGGCAAAAATTACCGTGCCGTCTGGTAAAGTGGGTTCAATTGTCTAGCACCAGAAAAATTCCGGTGCTGCATAGTAAAAATTCCGGTAACGCACAATAAAAGCTTGATCCCTGACTGTTTTCTATTACATGATAAATTTCATTCAATAGTTAAAAATGAGTAAACATTGTCATTCAGCATATCATCCTATTAATTTTATTTTAACCTCTCCTCCATATCCTCTCTCCCATATTAAAAGCGGAATGCGCGGCAAACGTATGTGGAACGTTTGACAGGCCAATGTATATCTACAGCGTTATACACCTCATGAAGCGAAAATAAAGGGCACTTATTTTATTTCTTAACCGTTTTATCACAACACTAATTAATATTTCACTGAATTGATATTATGAAAAACATTAACCTGGGGTTTCAGTAAGGAGATATGTGAGAGAGGAGGCTAGAGGAGGCGACGGAATAAATCATCTGGTCACGTTGAGTCGATGTTCGTGGTTGCGGAGGGGGGACGAAGAGTACCGAAATCTTACGAATGCGCGATCGGGTCCTAGGATTCTGGTAGAGCACCGGAAAAATTTGCCAGTCAGTGTCATAATTTTTCTCGTATTTCTCGTAAAAATTCACTGTCGCTTCGATTTTACCGTGCTGCACAAGAATTTTTCCCCACATTTATCCGAAAAATGACTCGTGCAACAGTACTTTTTCCTACTCTTTGCGGTACATTTGGCCTGGAAAGACCATCTGAACCAACTTTACTGTGCGGGCACGGTAATTTTTCTCGTACATTTCTCTCCGTGCATGGCTACCTCTTCTATTTGAAATTAGTGATTGTCCTGCCTGCCTTGTATGGTTGGCCCTGGCAGTTGTTCAACCCTTAAAATTATCCTGTCTGATTCTACCGGTTGACCCTTGTGGTCGTTTGACCCTTGATATTATCCTACCTGACTCGGTTGTTTGACTCTTGGAGTCTTTTCCCCAGTGGGAGTTATTATCCTGGTAACGTTTGATTCTGGCGAGATATGACCCCAGCGATTTTTTACCCTTGCGAGGGGTAATCATTGGGTGGTATAATTCTTGTGATGTTTCAACTTTTCATGGAGCAGAAGCCTCGCGTAAGCCTATTATTCTTGCGTACGATTTGACCCTTGCGACGTTCAACTCTCGCGAGTCATGAATTGCGAGATATGATCCTTGCGACTTTTAGCCCTAGAAAAGTACGCCCATGGCAAAGTTTGATCCGCAAAAATTAATTTTCTTACATATGTTATCGACTTTATGATTGAGTAAACTTATATAGAGAGACGTGAAATTATCTGGAGTAACTTTGATTTTCACGTGTGGAACAAATGGAAAAGAACAGTTTTCTCAATAAGCGACATGAGAAAAAAACGCTCTGTACCCCGACAGAGAGGTGTTAATCGTGACCTCATAATGTACATTTTTCAGTGGTGCAAGGTTGAAAAATCAATAATGAATTCTTTTGACAAAGTCCAATTTAGCACCTGCACAATTCTTTCATCCTTTTTTTTCAATATTGCTCCCGAAAATCATGAAATTTGATTTCTATGAAACTTTTGGTGAATAACCGCTTTTCTATGTGAATTTACGGCCTATTCATTTTTTTTCCGAATTTTCACGACTTTTTGCCCACGAAAAACATGTTAAAATGAATTTTTCCTTTCAATGGTTTCATCCCACATTATTTTAATCAATAATTGCAATTTTTCCTAGTTCAATACAATCAATGATTGACCAATTTCAGGATTTTTCATGTTGTACAATTTATACCATACAGGGAAGTACCTCTGAAGCACTAAAATACGGGATTTCCCGTGCTTTTTAAAACAGAAAATTTCACATGCAGTGAAAACCCCTTAAATATCCGTCTACAATGCCGGTTCAGCGCCATTCTTCTATTTGAGCGATATCCTAAAGGATTCTGCATACGCCGAAAGAAACTAAAATGTGGGACCTGTCCTCCACATAGTTTAGTCTCGATATGCTTATAGATGCGCACGATCAAAGAAAAGCGAATCTATAAAATATTTTATATTACAAAAAAAAAGGAAATTATTGACGAAATTTTGCGTTTCCTAGTGATTTTTCTAGGTCAAGACAACATTATTGAATTTCATAATCAAAAGAATGACGATCATTTGTTTTATATCGCTCTTCTGAGAACAGAGTTGAATAATGTCGCGAGAATTTCCTTTATTCTAATCTTACAGGCTGAGGCCTGAATTCAAAGCAATGTCTATATTTGTCGAAATGGGGTTTATGCATTCTGCACAGATCTGAAGGGTTTCGTTTGGAGGGATTAACGAATGCCAGTTCCCGCCGTTCAATACCCCATAAATGTCCAATTGTGCCTTTGTTATTCTCGCTGATGTACGCTGTATTCCTCGGAACGATAAAACAGAATTGCAATTAGGGAGACGACTATTGATTTAGTGGAATTTAGGTAATGGAAATCAAATTTTTTTTCTATTCATCACGGCTTGTACGAAGTAGAATCCAGAAACAATTATTACTATTAGCATTCTTTACTGCTGAGTTAGTATACGCTCGGCCGCGATTATAGTTATAACGAGGGATTATGGATTAATGTGTTTCATGCAGGCTGATATATCTTGGTGAATATTAGTTTAGAAATTGTTAGCGATAATGACCCATTGCTTTATTGTTTTCACTTATCGTTGTTCTGAATATCGTTCAGTTGTTACGAATATGTGTTGTTAATGTATAACCTTTTATGCTGGTGACGGTTCCAAAGGACGATTAAATATTTAAGCATTGTTCTTCTGTTAGCAAATTATTGATAAAGGTTTACGGAACAATGAATCGGCGAAGAAGATCACAAATGAAACATTTTACAGTCTGCATGAACGTGATCAATTTTTTGTTTCTAATATTCGCCGACGCTCCCCCTCCTTCTTATAATATGATCCTTCGTTGTCTATTTTCTTTGACACTTAACAAAAGTTTTATATTACTCCTCATTTACTATTGTAAATTAAGTAATTCCTATAAATTATTGATGCGTATTGTTGTTATATTTAATAGAACAATCAATCATGAACAAATGAATTACACATTTAAGGCCTTACTCCTCGTAAAATGACGGCTTTATTAACATTGAAAAGCATTCAGATAAGTTTTCTCAACTAATGAGATAGAGCACAAAAGATACTTCCAGGCGAACCGTTAAACTCGTTCATCCTTGCGTATAACCTAACTCGAGGTGGGGAGCGAACTTATTATAGTTATTATGTGCGAAGGGGTTTCTTCAAGTTATTGTTTGATACCGCAAAGTTGAATGCTCATTTCTCTGGAATTTACAAATACCAAACAGACTGTGACTGTTTTGCATCTCCAATAAATTCCTCACAATTTTCTTCAGATTACAATAAATGGTTCAGAGGGGAAGATAATATTATAGAACATTTTAAAATGCATGAAATACTCTTTCTTGTAATAAAATCATTTTATTATGAAAATGAGTGAAATCGTTAAGTTCAACGTTCAAGTTTAATACATAAAAAAGATGAAAATGTTCTGTTAATGTTAATTTCCCTACGAAGTGATATCACAAGTCTGGAAAGACCATCTAGTGGTCATAGTTGCCAAATGGCAGTTCATGACATCACATAATGACCTATGGCGTCGGCGGTTTCAGAGTTCAGTCCTCATCTTGGGCGAACCTTTCTTGAAAAGTTGGTTTCACTAAAGGAAGGAGTAGGAGGGTGTATTTAAAATTCTGGTCCCCTGCGGCACAGCCATTTATAGAGTGAGGAATTCAGAAATTCGAAATTGAAAAATTGCCTAAAGATATATTAGGGCCATTGTACCAAATATCGGTGGTTATTTTTTCATCCAAATTTCAGCCAATAGAATCGCACCATTCGACGTTATTTTGTATAGTCAACACGAAATTCAACTGATAATTTTTTGATAATTCAACTGATAATTTTTCATGTTGCCTATATAAAAAACAAATGATTTTCCAATCCAGCTAACTCCCATCGAATTTGACAGGTTGAATTTAATTGCGCCAATTGGAGAGTTTTGATACAAAATGAATAGATTTGGAGATTTTTCTCTGCAAAAAATCGATGAGAAAGTCAAGGGGAATGTACCCATCAACACGGTAAAGTTGGGAACGTCCATGTGGAATCAGTTTTCTACCTTTTGTGAGCAGAGAAATTACGTGTTGAGGGCAGACACCACTGAAGAGGAGCTGGCGGATATTTTAAAAGACTGGGCATACAACATGAAGAAGTTTAAGAGACAGGATTACAAGGAAACTTCGCTAAAGGCAATGTGGAATAAGACTGCAAAGTTACTCCAGGATAAATATTGGAACGAATTCAGTGCAAGGATTTTGTCTCTTGGTGCAATTCTTTTGGCCGAAATTTGAATGGAAAAATAATCCCACGAATACCACTCGACCTTCAAAATTCATCGTGTAATTCTCTCCAGGTTCCCTGCACACAAACGAAGTTGTCAAGTTTTTCAAGAAAAATCATTCGTGCTTTGCACTCGTGATTTTTTAACCTCAAAAACTTGACTCCTCCTTCGTTTGTTTGCAACGAACCTGT
Organism: Diachasma alloeum; assembly: GCF_001412515.2. Taxonomy (NCBI): domain Eukaryota; kingdom Metazoa; phylum Arthropoda; class Insecta; order Hymenoptera; family Braconidae; genus Diachasma; species Diachasma alloeum. Next base: position 65,294 of record NW_021680559.1, read on the forward strand.
CGGGAATTGCCCGATAATGTTGAAGCTCTCGTGGTATTACTCGCGGAAGTCCGGCCTCAAAATTTTCGACATTTTTTTTTTCCTACTATTTATGTAGAAAAAAATTTTTTTTCCCTTGTTTTACTTATCAACGCTCTGCGTGATTAAACGATTTTGTCTCAAAATTTGTTGATCGATTTAAGGTTCAGATATGTCGAAAAAAAATTCAAAATATAGTTTTCCTTCGACAATTTTCTGTATCTTCCGAAAATGATATGCATTCCCCCCCCCCCACCCTTCATCATCATTAAAATCGAAAAATAAAACATGAAACGACGATTTGAGGCATTTTAACATTTTTCTTGAAAATCTGCTTTTTTTTTTCAATTCAGAAAATTCCTGACCGAAAACGTATTTCAAAACTGTTTGGTCTAACACCGCTCAGTCACAGTAATTACATTACAATTCAACTGTGATAAATATAGGAATTTTTATTTTGAATAATTACTGTTCCCTATTTAATAGTTCAATAATAGTTCAATAATATACTTTAATTTCATATTCATCATTTGTATTTATCTCCAAGTCTTCCAATTTTCATGGCACTGACAAAGTAGGGGAGGGTAGGGCAAAACGGACCGCAGGGTAAAACGAACCACTGACAGAAAATTCATAATTTTTGTTTTTGCTTCCGAATGGAAGCTTTGTAATCGTGGTTTTTTTCCATTTCTTAATTTTGGGTGAAACTGCCTAGAAATGTCATGAAACGTGACATCCCATCGAAATTTTTCGAGATATCGTCGTTTTTGTATTTTTTTGTTCTGAATTCACTTTTGGGCACTATGACATGGGTAAAAGTCAGGGAAGCCTTCTGAACCTTTGGCTTCAGGTTATGATCGTCAAGGACCATTCCTATATCAAATTTTAGGTCGATATATTTAATAGTTCTTGAGATGGAATAATTCACCTAAAAGCCTTGAGAAAAAAAAATTGACGCATCTGTCTTTCACCTTTCATTTGCACATCAGGATAACTGGGAAAGCCATATAACATGAATATATGATTTTATTTTTTTTTAACAAGCATTGGAAACCATTCAGAAGCCTACTACCAATAAAATTGGTAGAAATAAAAATGAAAGAAAAAAAAATACGTGAAGATTAGCAGTCATATGTAATCCGTGAAACGGCTTCTGTCGCCCTGCTTGTTTAGACAAGAAATAAATATAAAAATATCCGTTTCGCCTTTAGACATACAGATTCCTAGGAAATATTGGTTTTTCAAAGTCATTTGTGACTTGAGGTGATTAGCAAATCTGATCAAATTGCGGTTCGACACTTTTTGTCTATAAAACCCCTGTGATCGTTACGATCCAAGAAGAAACTCACTTTTAATTCAATACATTCAGTGTTTCTGATTTGAAGGGAAGAAAAAAAAATGAAAATTACCAATTTTTTGTCAGTGGTCCGTTTTGCCCTAGGGGTCCGTTTTACCCTGCGGTCCGTTTTGCCCTACCCTCCCCTATCTTGCGGCCGTCGTTTTTAAAACCAGAGGAATCGGAGTTTGTAAACAATCCACCCGATCCATCCCACCATCCATCCATCCATTTTTATATGGGATCTGTTTTGAAGAGGATTTGGAGAACACCCGATGGATAATCGGACGGTCCTGGGTTCAAATCCCGGTCTGGACTATCCATTTTTTCTGTAATGTTTTCTTGTACACCAATATCAAGAATGATGCTTGTTCCCCTCTTAACTACTTCAAAATCCTATCCAACAATATACGGTGACGTCACAAGATGTGGAACAAGATGTGTAACTACACGGAGAAAAAAGTTGACGAAGAATTACCAAACAAGTCAAATAATCGTGGAGCTACCTCGATATCCAGTACCCTTTCACCTTAAATAGGAGATAAAATGCGAAATTAATAGTGAATTTTACTCCGTTGGCCTGGAAAAATTTACTAAAAGCAACGGGGATTTGTACCGAAACTGTAAAATTGACCGTGCATCCCCTCAGAAATGATTCCAGTGAACGTGAATAATTATTCAAATTTTTCGGATAATTTTTCTGTAACAGAGAAAGATTTTTGCCGAACCCGTTTGTTAAAAATTCACTGCCGTCCGATCCCATGAACTTCAGATGCGTACAAAATAAACAATCCCCTGCCGGTGTTGGAAATTTTACTAAACAGGAAAATCATTTTTACATCCACAGTATTTTTTTTACCAAGAAAACCGTAACAGATCCACGAAAAACCAGTATTTTTTCACTGAATTACATTTCGCTCCACGATTACCATTCATATAGTAAAATTTGCCACGATTTTCGAAGTAATTTTTATCCAACTTTTCTCTCCGTGTATAAAAACTCCCGGCTTCAGTGAAATGTGTGCGCCGCTTTTCCGCGATTCATGCTATCATATGGATGGAAAAGGATTCTGGTTTGCTATATGTAAATAAAAAGTGTGAATGAATCTTGAAACAATAGAAATAGATGTTCCAATTGTTAATTATTTGTTTCTTATTTTTCTTTGGCTGAGCGACAAGGGAGCGAAAAATTTTAAAATACGATTTCGACTGGAAATTTTCGGAATTTTTTGAAAACAATATCACATTTAAAAAAAAAATGGCAAACAGGCCAAATTACCTTTTAGAGTTTTATTTTTCGATTTTAACGATGAAGGCGAGTTGACGACAAAAAACGGGCATCATTTCCGGAAAAGTCAATACGCACAATATTAGAACCCGTTTAAAGCGATCGATAAATTTTGAGTCAAAGTTGTTTAATCACGCGGAGCGTTGGTAATTAAAATGCGGGAACCTTTCCAATCGAGACATCTTTTTTTCTATACATCAATAGTAGGAAAAAGCAAAAACAAATGTCGAAAATTTTGAGGCTGGATTTCCCTCGATATTTGGTGGAATAACCCATCATCATTGATGCGAGATATAATCATATATGTCCTCATGGAGCATGAATGAGGAGATTTCTTGTTTCAAATAATAAATTAGAATGGATGAATCTTGAAAGATTTCTCCCTGATACGACATAATGGGTGATAAAAAGCGATATTAGCGTCATCAGGACATTGGTGGGCTCCTTTCTGTGCCGAGTAGGTGTTCTGCCTACGGCCCACGCATTCTCACGAGTTGGCACGTGAAGTTCCACGAGTAGAAAGTAGTCCCGATTTCGTCCATCAACAAAATTAATATTATTTTCCCCTAAACCAAATGATCCAACCATAATTACTATGTATTTAAAGATCGCTGATGCAAAATTGAATGACTTGTATGACGTGCAGAAGACAGTGTTTAATGACTTAAGAATGACACCAACGTGAAAGATGGAGAAATTATATTTTGAATGGGCTCAGTGGCTAATTTAACGGAAAATTTAACTGGTGAAAGTAGAGAGCATGTGTGTTTTTTTCAAGTACATACTTGAATCAGGAATAATATACTTGAATGAAGTATATTTTAGTCTTGATTCAGATTTATGCATATACTTGATTCTGGTATAAAATATACTTAATTCAGGTATATTGCGGTTCTCATTACTCTCGGCCCCAATTACCGACTCCGCTGAGGGTACAACCTGTCAATTTGTGTGCATATCATATATTTTTAATGCATTTTTATTCCCACAATTACACTGATAGAGAGGATTAGTTATTGTTAACGAATGGATTTGGTTGGAGACGAGGGTGTATTCGGTCTCACCAAATGTTCATTAAATGCACATTTGAGGAGCCTTGTTTGACTCGATTTTCACTTCTCAAGTGAACCATTCGTTAACTATTAACGAATATTCATTTGGTCATATTCAACTCTATTATTCGTTAATAGTTAACGAATTTCTTTTGGAATAAATGAATCTGTCTATCTGTAGGGTTCCGGTGAAACGACTTTTCCTCTAGGGAGCGGGGCAGGGGGGCACGGGAAAGGGGGTGAGTATAGAAAAAGAGGCGAGCGGTCGACTGGAAAAAAAGGGGTAGCACCTATTACACCCAGGCCTTAATGGCGCATACAATTAGCCTGTTGTAAGACTGAAACCAAAACGCCACTACGTGAGAAGATTCCCCTAGTAGAAATCAAATGTCCGAGTGCCGTCGCCCGGACTTTCCAGGGGCGACTCTCGTATAGCATACGTGTGGCTGATGGCGGAACATCCCCGCTAGCGCGCCCAATATACGAGACCAAACATCGGGACGCGCGTGCCCATGGAACGGCGCCCTGATGGTCAGAATTTCTACGAGGGTCGAAGGCGCGCGTGTAGCACGCGCAGCCGATTTATTCAAAAAATTGCCTACATTATTGTTCATATACATATTCGCACATTCATAGAAGAATCTCATCGTTTTTCCATTATTACGGTTGTGTATACGGAGAGAATTAAATAGGAAATGTTACCATGGTCATAGGAGAGATTAATATGGTTTTACCCATAACATAGCAGAAAGGTTTTCAACTGTCCCTACATAGTAATCTTTACTATTCACAAAGTATCAAGGGAAGTTGGAGAAAATGAAAACAACATTTATCAAATTGTCATTTTGCAACGTTTTGCAAATTATTTTAGCTTCATCAAGCTCTGGAAACCAAAAACAAACGAATAAATAAATAAACCTGACTGTCAAACACATGTCCACACATGACCTCCAATAGAGTCATACAAATTATCAAAATTATACACTAGTGAAAACATACCATGACTCGATTAATGTTTTAGTCTCGTTAATAAATAAACCAGTTATGTATGAAGACGTAGCCAATAGCGTTAATTAAAAATGCAAACAACAAGAAAAGATGTTAATGTCAACACTCGAGTAGTCTCTCCTTAGAGATTAGACCAACGACAACATCTCGCAAAATCTCAGGAGATGGCGTCATCTCACGGACCCACCTCTACAGGTGAGGCTCGGAGAGATCCCCATTATCGACGCTCTCTTAAATCTGCTCAGAATATTGCGGTACATCGTGCTGAGTCCCAAGGTATCCTCCCTCTTATTGACTGTGTCATTCAGGAATATGTGGATCATCTCCGCAATATTCCGTTTCTTCCAGTTCGCTTCGTTGTCTAAGATAGCCGTCTCATCGAACAAAAATCGATGTCCAGTCCGAAAGTGGTGGGACGCCAATGCCGTCTTTTCCTCTTTGAGGATTTTAATGGGTGCGCAATCCTTCTTATGCTGCCTCACCCTATCCCCTAGACACTGTCTAGTCTGGCCGACATAGCAGAGGGAACATTCACAAGGAATTTTGTAAATTAATTCCGATCTACTCATGGCCGGTGTGTCGTCCTTCAATATCGTGTATAGATCTCCCACTTTCCTCCGATTATACCCCGCCAATCTGAAATCTGTATTTCTCAGACAACGATTGAGCTGTTGAGAAAGCCCTCTAATGAGTGGAAATCCGAAGACCCGTCGATGTTCCTGTTCAATATCCGGCCGTGCCAGATGTCTGTCCTGAAACCTGGTGACGCACCGAGAAATAAACCTATCCGGGTCGTTGTTGTCCCTCAAGATTTCTCTCACTCTCGCCAAGTTATCCTCACGGAATGTCTCATGGCTCAAGCCTAGTCCCATATTAGCTAGTTTGGTGATGGACCACGTTGTCTCCCGACTCCTGGAGGACCTGCCATTCAGCATCCAATGGATTAAGATCTACGTGGATGACACGATTCTCGTGGCTCCTAGGGATCAAGTTGCTAACGTCCAGAGAAAATTCAACCAGGTTCATGAGCGCATCCAGTTCACTGTAGAGGAAGAAGTAGAGAACTTGTGGTGCTTCTTGGATCTGAAGATTGTTCGTCAGTTGCATGGTAAGTTGTTGACTTGTTGGTATCAGATGCCTACAAGCTCTGGTAGATTCATCAACTTTAGTTCTAACCATCCAACTTCACAAAAGATCAGTGTCATTGTCGGGCTTCTTCATCGGGCGATTGGCTTGAGCCATGAGACATTCCATGAGGATAACTTGGCGAGAGTGAGAGAAATCTTGAGGAACAACAACTACCCGGATAGGTTTATTTCTCGGTGTGTCACCAGGTTTCAGGACAGACATCTGGCACGGCCGGATATTGAACAGGAACATCGACGGGTCTTCGGATTTCCACTCATTAGAGGGCTTTCTTAACAGATCAATCGTTGTCTGAGAAATACAGATTCCAGGTTGGCGGGGTATAATCTGAGGAAAGTGGGAGATCTATACACGAGATTGAAGGACGATACACCGGCCATGAGTAGATCGCAATTAATTTACCAAATTCCTTGTGAATGTTCCCGCTGCTATGTCGGCCAGACGAGACAGCGTCTAGGGGATAGGGTGAGGCAGCATAAGAAGGATTGCGCACCCATTGAAATCCTCAAAGAGGAAAAAACAGCATTGGCGTCCCACCACTTTCGGACTGGACATCGATTTTTGTTTGATGAGGCGGCTATCTTAGACAACGAGGCGGACTGGAAGAAACGGAATATTGCGGAGATGATCCGCATATTCCTGAATGACACAGTCAATAAGAGGGATGATACCTTGGGAGTCAGCACGATGTACCGCACATTCTGAGCAGATTTAAAAGAGCGTCGATAATGGGGATCTCTCCGAGCCTCACCTGTAGAGGTGGGTTCGTAAGGTGGCGCCATCTCCTGAGATTTTGCGAGATGTTGTTGGTGTAATCTCTAAGGGGAGACTGCTCGAGTGTTGACATTAACGTATTTTTTGTTGTTTGCATTTTTAATTAACTCTGTTAGCTATGTCTTCATTCATAACTGGTTTATTTATTAACGGGATTAAAACATTAATCGAGTCATGAGATGTTTTGACTAGTGTATAATTTTGATAATTTGTATGACTCTATTGGAGGTCATGTGTGGACCTGTGTTTGACAGTCAGGTTTATTTATTTATTCGTTTGTTTGTTTTTGGTTTCCAGAGCCTGATGAAGCTAAAATAATTAGCGAAACGTCGCAAAATGACAATTTGATAAATGTTGTTTTCATTTTCTCCAACTTCTCTTGATACTTTGTGAATATTTAACAGCAATGGAGATGAACCAGAATATTAATCTTTACTATGTCCCATAGTAGTGCTTTCTATGTCCCATGGTAATGATTACTATATTGCATAGGAATATCTACCATGTCCATAGCAATGTTTACCATGTGAATGGAAAATGGTCATATGACCATTGGAAGTATCTCAAAAATAACCAGTTGAAATTCGCGATTGCCTCTTGATGCGTTCATAAACTCAAGACGCTTAAGACTTAAACTCTTAGAAAAAATTAAACAAATTGAACTCTTTATTTGAAATTTCTCTATTGAATTCAACAATATTTTTATGCGAATTTTATGTATTTATTTGAATAATAACACTTCAATTATATGGAATTAATAGTGCATTCATTAGAAGTAGATAACCAATTAGAATTAAATAAACAATTTATTTGATTCACACAGAGAATTGTATTCGCCATCTAAACAATGATTCCACATTTCTAATTAATAAACTCTTCACTTGTATGAAGAAAGCATTTGTTTACATTTATCAAACAATTCATTTGATAGGAATTAAAATTCAACTGCAAATTTAATTGAGGTTTTAATGGGCTTTATTAGGAGCTCTCTGAATAAATCCATTATTTCATTCAGAAACATAATTTCTCTCTTAAATGGTTCTTACAATAAGTAAATTGTCGTTTTTGAATTAATGATATTTCTGTACCTAACATTGATCTGCTCCAGTTTTATTCCTGGATGGCATTTAACTAAATTGAATAATTTCATTAGGTGTTATGGGAAATTTTACGTAACATAGGGAGCTCTACTATGTAACATGGTGAGCTTTACTATGTTAACACAGTGAGTATTACTATGTCCATAGTATCTATTACCATTGAGGACCTTACTGCGCTCCATAGTAACCATTACGATGTTCCATGGTAGCCATTACAATGTCCATAGTAATACTTACAAAATTTTGGTAACGTTTACTATGTGCGGATTCCGACATGGTAATCATTACTATTGTATTTTCTCCGTGTAGCAATCTTATTCTTCCGCTATTCTGCTACTGTAAAATTAAATTTTCGGTATGATGAGGGGGTGGTCTATGATGAGAAAATAATTCCGGGTAAACCGATAAAGTTCATTCAAGCGAAACTGACTCAACATCGCGAACTCGCTGACACAGAAATGTGTGTTTTTTGTTGATATCAGAGAACCATCTCATCTACAGTGTAGGGCAAAAACAAGGGAAAATACAAGCCGCTCTAATCTTTCTTCTCCACATTCTTGCCAGTGCTACATCTCAATAACAGAAACCATTTGATGTGAATATTTTTGAATTTATGAATTGAAATTACATTTAATTAATTGAAGTACACTAACCAAATTATCAGTAATCAACGTTATTCAGACTTTGAAGCATAAAGGACTGTGATCAAGGAAATCTCCGTTCTGTTCCCACGCAATCATCAAATTATGAATATATTCGCTGCTGATTACTTTGACGATTTGTTTATAAGAAAAGTGCGAATGCCAGATGTTTCAAGGTACGGAATTAATACAAGAAAAACGATATTAACAGCATTCAGGAAGATACAGTGGAAACCCCATCCCATAAAAGGAACATCCGAACCAACGGTTTTTCTGCCTGCCAGGCTTTTACAGCTTCCCGTCTGACGATGCTAGCTCATCTTTCTCAATTTTGAACATAACCAGACGGTCGCAAAATAGAGAAGCTGAATGTCATGACACGAGGTTAATATTGACCCGCACTGTTGTTAGCTTTAGGATTATTGATCTGGATAACGGGAGTTGATACATATTGCCGTATGTGTGATTTCTGTATGAATATACAGTATAATTGTATACGCATTGATGAATCCATGTCAGAGTACAAATATTGGAGCACTGATTAATTGATCTAAGAAAAAAACAAAAAACAAATATTAAAAAATTGAACATCAAAAACAACTATCTTTTAAGTTATTTCTGAATAATTGAAAAAGAGAAAATAAAAACAGAAAATGGAAATTGTTTGTTGAGGATCTGAAAAATATTTGTGTAACAGGAGACAGAGCAGAGAAAAGTCGGGGGAGCACAGTGAGTTACGAAAATTCTAGTACCCTCTCCCGACTTTTCTCTACTCTTTATCCAGTTTCATAAATATTTTTCAGTTCCTCTAAATTGGATCCAATTTCCATTTTCATTTCTTGTCTTTTTCAATTATCTAAGAATAACTTTTTCGTCGGGGGTTTTTAATTTTCAATTTTTTAATGTTTGTCAACTTCTCGACCTGAAGGGAGGCAGTTATTGTAATGATTTGTTTACATTTTTTCATTTTTCAATGCATCAATTCATAATTTTTCATGGTCCAGGATTCTCAGTTTTTCAATTTCAACTGTTCGGCGGCCCTCAGTACTAATGCATTTTTTTTCTATCCTGAGAATTATTCATTTGGCCAGGTAATATTTGATGAACAATTTCGACTTATAATTTTTTTTAATAACTAGAATAATTAACCTCCACACCAGTGTATCGGATAGAAACTTGTATCCTCAGAGTCTCAGTTTTCTTTCAAGTATCCACACAACTATTTTTATTGTTTTCGTGGAGTAAAGCGAATTCAATCACATGTGAATGTCCGCTCTGGTTTTTTCAAATCTATATACCCCTCCGGGTTGTCGTGGGGGCTAAAACTCGTTTCATATAAGTGAAAATCAAATGGTGGAGTACAACCATCAGTTTCCAGAGTATTGACGATTTTTAATGCGAACGGATCGAACGTGAAGTAGATCGGGGGCTTCGCCCCCCCCCCCAACCCTCCCCCCACCGGACTAGTTACGCACTTTCCGCACTAGTTACGTAATGTACTATTCTTGCGTCAAATGTCTCATCTCGTAAGGTTAAGAAGATTAGGATAATAATTCCGCATAATGAGTCAAACCGTGTAAGAATGCTGTGAAATATTCATGATTTGAATACGAACACTTCACGGAAAAAAAAAATTCTCGATTCGGGTATATAATATTCCGGATTCCGGAATACACATATTCCGGATTCCGGAATAAACAAATTCCTGATTCCGGAACATTATATTCCGGAATCCTCAATACACATATTCCGGATTCCGAAATAAATATATTCCTGAATCCGGAATATGTCCGAAATATAATATTCCGGAATTCGGAATAATATTCCGGAATCCGGCATATTATATTCCGGAATCCGGTACATTATTTTCTGGCATCCGAAATAATATTCCCGAATCCGGGATATTTTATTCTCATTCCCGGAGACATCCCCAGAGGTTTGCCGACTGTTCAAAGGGTAAAGGGAGTATCGTGAGATAATGTCCAATAACAAACTTTTGGTTGATCGGAGTATTTGGGGTGCAAACATTTTTTTTCCGTTCGAGAATACGAAAAACTGAGCTTTTCACCCTCTCAATACACTGCTGAAAAATTTTCACTGAATTTTTCTGATTTTAGTCTTGAAATATCAAACAACCCGTGTAGGAATTTGACCGGGGATTCAGCCGCAACTCGGGTACTCAGAATACAGCCTCAGCTTGACACTGTGCCCGAGTTTATGGCGCGTCACGCCGCTCCATATCGGCTTGGAGCGCAACGCCAAGACGGCACAACCCGGTACCTGAGGTTGAGCAGTGGCTCAACGCTCGAAACTCAGCTCCGACTCAGTCGTGTCGTTTCGAGCGGAGGGTGGGGCAAAATAAAATTGGATCATTCCCCAGAATAATCTTAAAGGTTTCTAGGAATTTTCCTCCTCGGGAAAAATCTCGCAAAAAAAAAACCCATTGCCCCAAATAAAAATACAGAAAAATCGAAACAAGTCCATTTCACGTGTCTTCATTCTTCAAAGAAAAAAAAACACAGAAATACCTTTTGTGAATTACTCAAGAATATCATTTTTGAATCGTCTTCATACAACTGATTCAATTGATTTTTAACGTCTCATTAATAACACAAAAATCCTTTCATTAAAAATATTTTGTTCAATGAAAATATGAGATGATTCAAATTTCAGTTTAACTCCACGTATGAAAAAATTTAATAGAAAATCCTAGCGAATTCGCTAGAAAATTCTATTGGATTTCTATTGAATTTTCTATAAGTTTTTTGCCGTTTTTATTGACATGCTCGATAGAAAATATTCTATAGGAAAAGTCAATAGAAATCGATTTCCTATAGAATTTCTTCGGCTCAAAATTTTTCATCTTTAAATTGTATTCAATGTTACCCTCTTGTAATTACTGATTTACTCTCCATGAATTTTTAGTTTTTTTTTGTTTTCAAACAGTGAACGTGTGTCTGACAATTCAAACATGAAAATATAACTTTATAACAAAGAAGGTTTGTTCTCAATTTTTCCAGTGACTATTTCTCTAGTTGTTGCGAGTTGTGTTGAAAAAAAAAGAAGAAATTCTTTACTACGTTTTTGTGAGTTATTTTACATCGTATTTCAAATTAATAGCACTGGACTGGTTTATACCACTTCAGCTTTTGCTGCGCTTGTGATTACGTTTAATTGCAAATCCATGTCATCTTAACAATTATTCCCTTAATTTTTTGATCAAATTGCAATGCTATGGGACCTGTCAAATTATTGTTGAGGTTAGGTGTGCCGGGATCAAGTAACTGAGGATAACCCGGAGGTTAAGCGGTGGCCATTCAACTAAGGCCCAGGGAAGCATCCCGAGCGCTAGTGTAACGGCGGCCGAGAGCGCGTGATGCGGCCCAAACTCGGGTAGGTGTGTAGCTTGCCCGAGCCGGGGTGGAGCGGCGTATTTCTAGCTGGGATACGGCTTCTTACCAGAGCTCGAGCGGCGCGATTTCTACACGGGAAATGACAGTTTCACTGAAATTTCAGAAAATTTCGTCACTGAAAATTTAGGATTTTCATGGAAAAATCCATGGAAATTGTCAATTTCAATTGAATTATTCCACACAGAGAAAAAAAGTGGATTAGCTTTAGAAACTAGTTTCTAGATTTTAGAAACTCCCGTTCTTAAGCTTTATCCTTGGTGGGATCATAAAAATTAACCAATTTGGGGATTGTTTTTAAGAACTCATATTTTCTAAAGCCTATGCTTAATTTTTCTTAATTTTAGAAAATTTTCAGATTGAACTAAAAAATTGCTGCCGAGGTATTTAAAGGGCGTAAGTGCCCAATATATAGGGAGGGATGCCCAAATATCGGGAATTTCAGATGTGAGGAGGGGCGGTTTTGCAAAGAGGGGGCGGAGGGTTGTGAATTGACAATTCACAACCAAAAAAATTGAGTCGGTGAGTTTTTCAAAAATATCTCCGAAACTAAGGGAGATAGTGAATTTTTACGATAATTGAGGGGGGCGGTGGTGGTGTTGTATATCGAAAATTCAATACAGCTTGCCTTCCCCCTCCCCCTAATTTTTCAATAAAAATTCACTATCTTAGTTTCGGAGATACTTTAAAAAAACTAACCAATTCAATTGTTTGGGTTGTGAATTGTCAATTCACAATCCCCTTTTTACAAACTCCCCCCTCCTCACATCTGAAATTCCCAATATCTGGGCACCCCTTCCTATGTATGGGGCACCTGCGCCCTTTAAATGCCTCGGCAGTATTTTTTTAGTTCAATCTGAAAATTTTCTAAAATTAAGAAAAATTCAGCATTGGCTTTAGAAAATATGAGTTCTTAAAAATAATCCCCAAATTGATTAATTTTTATGATCCCACCAAGGATAAAGCTTAAGAACAGGAGTTTCTAAAATCTAGAAACTAGTTTCTAAAGCTAATCCACTTTTTTTCTCTGTGTGGAATAATTCAACGAAATTGACAATTTCCATGGATTTTTCCATGAAAATCCTAAATTTTCAGTGACAAAACTTTCTGAAATTTCAGTGAAACTGTCATTTGTTTGATATTTGAAGACTAAAATCCGAAAAATTCAGTGAAAATTTTTCAACAGTGTATTGAGAGGGTGAAAAACTCAATTTTTCGGATTTTCAAACGGAAAAAAAATGTTTGCACCCCAAATACTCCGATCGGCCAAAAGTTTGTTATCGGAAATTATCTCGCGATACTCCTTTTACCCTTTGAACAGTTAGCAAACCGGAGACCTCTGGGGATGTCTCCGGATTCCGGAATATAATATACCGGATTCAGGAATATTATTCCGGATTCCGGAATATAATATACCCGATTCCGGAATATAATATACCGGATTCAGGAATATTATTCCGGATTCCGGAATATAATATACCCGATTCCGGAATATAATATACCGGATTCCGGAATATTATATTAATATGTGTAGAGGGAATCCGGAATATTATATACCCGATTCGAGATTTTTTTTTTCCGTGTTGGCTATAAAGGGACCATTGCTTGCCTCAAGAAGAGGATCACTTAGTGTCAATCACAATGAGTTTGAAAAAAAGCATTTTATCCTGGATAGGAATTTTCTATGCTTTTGCCTGGTAATTATTTTACCCATCTTTAATCCAAGAATCCGTGAGAATCTGGCTTCAAAAAGGCAATCATAGTCATTCCATATTTAATTTTTGAGTTCAATCTTCGGTTTGACTTGAATCATTTGCTTAAAGATTGTTGAGTTTGTGTGTTCACTATAGTTCTTTTCGATCTCTCACTATTACCCCGGTGGCTTGGCGCAGTGGGTAAGTTCGTTGCCTCACATGCGAAAGGTTCCGAGTTCAAATCCCTGCCGGGTAGAATGGTGCGATCTAACCATTTAAAGTCTTGATCATTATCGCAGTATACCCTTACCGGGTCGAAGCGATGTAAAATAACGATTAAAAAAAAAAGATCTCACTACGTGTAATCACTAATCACGTGATCAGCAGAGTGTTCTCGTTCTATCTTACGAAACTTACTGAAGGCGATAAATTCGGAAGTTTTTCGTGTTAAAGTCAATTTGTTGGGAGTCGTCAGCCGATGGCCACCCCTCGTACTCATACCTCTGCCTCCTGGTGATGCTCATAGTGAGCTTACTGCTGAATCCAGTTTTGATGCTTTCGCTCATGTGACTTATCCTGTTTTGAGTAATTTACTCGTTTTCCTGCCGTATTGCTTTTATGATCATTATGTTATTTAGTCGACAGGTTTACGATTTGCGTATCGTTTAAAGTTATTACACATTATTTTTGACAATTACGCCGCCTGCAGCCTCAACGTTTGATACCGCAGTTTCGATTTTTCGATTGCATTTGCCTGCGAATGCGCTTTGATTCACAGCGAATTCAATGGCGTTTAATTTTTTCAAATATTTCAAATGGTTTTTGAGATATGGATTTTGCAATACAATGCACAGCGCTCCCATAGAATTCCNCCCCCCCCCCCCAGTGGGCCCACCTCTTAAAGTTTAAGCTCTATCAACATCATAAAATGACGTCGTACTTCAAAATGTTTTTAATAAAAAAGGTCTCGCAGTAGATAATAAAGAGAACGCTGTTTATTCCTTAAAAATATTTTCCTAGAGTAACGAGATGTGGATATGTCAATATGTCACAGGAGTACCCCATTTGAACCGAATACCACGGGGGCCGCCTCAGTAAGTTTGAGGCTCATTAATATAAACAAAAACAGGCGGATTTAAGACAATTGAAATAGAAATCGTTTCGCAATCAATAACAAGTGGAATGACACTGGATTTTCATTAATATTATTATAAATCGACCGTATCGCATAATACTCGTACACTTTTTGGTAAATATAAAATTGGACATTTTGGTTCACGAATATCCTAGAAATTTCCATAATACTAGAGTTTTAAACTTCCGTGCGTCTACTTGATATGAGTGTAAATTTATGGCAATATTGAAAGATATTCAACGTCATTCTACTTGTTATTGATTATAGAATGATTTTCATTTCAATTTTCTCAAATTCAACCCGGTTTGTTCATGTCAATAACCCTCAAACTTACAGGGGCGACCTCCCTAGTAGCAATTCTGAAATCACAAATTTCAGATTATGCGTATTAATTCAAATCAATTATTGAAGGATTAACGATTTGTTGTAATTGCAACTAATTGATGATTATTATTGATCAGTGTCGCATAGGGTTCCAGCAGCGACCTAGCCGCGGAGTACGGCAGCGCACTCAATGCGTGAACGTCGCTGCAACAGCCAATGTTGCAGAGCCTCTTACAATTTCTACAAGGGTACCAAGAAATTCGGATTCTACACCTTAAAAGCTATAGAAAAAGTTTTGTAGCAAAATTTTTTTTCAAAATGCATACGCTGAGAAAAAAATAGATTTTTTCCAAATATTCATTTGCTTGAGAGAAGCATTCATTTATTAAAAATCGTATTTCTCCAATCGAGTCACTCCCAGGCGAGCCTAATTAGGTTCCAATTATGATAATCATGTAGCTGTGAGGATGCCTATATTGAACATGACCTTGAATGAACTTCTCCTATGATTATTCATTTTTCGTAAATTTCTTATATTCTACAGGGAAAATTTCAATTAAGTTTTTAATGTTTATAATTATACCCGCGTAGAAAAATTTTCTCTTTCAAAGATTGTCCAGAAATATTGGGAAGAATCTTTGAAAGATTATGTGGGAGATCTGCTTGGTGACCCAAAAAGATTCTTCAGAAGACAAAATTTTAAAGGTCAAAATTTTCAAAGTCCAAAATTCAGGGCTTAGTAATTTGAGCGTCAAAAAAGTAAGAATTAAAGGAGTAAGGATCGAAAATTAAAATTGTCTTTGGAAGATTTTGTCTTCTGAAGAATCTTAAGAGAAATACGATATTGAAAAAATAAATACTTCTCTCAAGAAAATAGATATTTGGCAAAAATATTTATTATAATTTTTTCTTAGCGTACTCAACCTCCCTCAGCGTATTAACTATAGGTGAGTATAGAGTGTCGTATCCGGCGCATTCGAAATTTCGTGTATTTACTACAAGTGCTGTCGAGCATAAGGAAATTCGAGTAGATTCTCAGTGCGTATTTTACACTGCATCGCGCTTTGTCCTGATTCTTTTGGGTTTATTAATTAAGTTTAACTAGGGATTTAGGAGGAATTAATTTAATGAATTAGCCATCGTTATTCGCGCCGATTTTTACGTTATTATCGTGAGTTACATTTTTCGGAATGATTTCCTTGCATCTACTGTCGCATTTCCGGTCATTTGATAGAGATAGAAATTTAGGAAATCAATTTTATTTTTGGCTTTATCGCTGGGTCTTTGTCTACGCTGCATTTATTGAGATAATTATGCTTTTTTTAACAAATTTTTCCATTATATAATTTTTGTATCTCTCTCTCTCTCAGATTGGATTATGTTCCATTTTCTTGTTCTTCTTCTGTGAGTTGATCGTTATATGAATTATTTGATTTTGTTTACATTCCTTTGATTGCAAATTCGAGAATATCTTTTTCCGTAAAATTAGAGACAATACAGACCTACATTTCAGCATTAACTCTTGCTTTTTTGTGTTTTCTTCTTGAGAATAAGAGCCCAGTAACCTGTTTTTCATCTGAACCTACACGTCTCTCCACAACCGACTCTGTCAGCAGCATGAGCAACCTTTCACCTTTCTTTCGATCCTTTAGTTTTAAGTTTGCTACGCTTTGAGTTTTGGTTCCTCGTTGGATTTTTCGCTTCGAAGTAATTTTCAATTTGTTGTTCCCGTCGAGACAAAGAGCAACGGGCGCCTACATATTCGAGTTTTGTTTAGCTTGTGAATTTACCAAGGGATGAGGGGCGACTGAACGTCCAGTTTTGTCCCACCAAAAATGGCGACGTTACATACTATACCAAAATACAGTTCTTATTGAACTCCACATCTTTAAATGGTAAAGCCTCTTCGTCAAAGCCGTTTTAATTAGTGTTCTCACATAGAATTGTTAAAAAAAATTCCTCATCTTGTGTGCCAAACGATATTATCCTTGGCCAAATTGTTTGCACGTGTGTCATCAAAACGAACTCTGAACGGACGGGAATCAGATAATTACTTGATTCCTCGTTCTTCATCCAGATTTGGATCTCTTTCACTACTACGAGTTGAATTATACCATAATGCAGAACGAACGTTTGAGGGTCGTCACGGATTTACCGTTGTGCCGTTATACCGACAATCATCCCGAGGCATTTTCACGTTCATCTATTATCCTCCGCCTTGTATCCTCTTCCACATCCTTTCACCTCTTCATTCCTTGGGAAAGTGAAGATGTTCCATTACCATTATTTCCTATCATTATATTATTGCTCTAATTCCCTCATTCTAATTCGTCAAATTATATCCTAGCTTGAGATTATATTTTTAGAAGAATCTGTGAATGTAATGAATCTTGCGATGACAAGATAATTAAAACGGTTTACGTTAATGAGAATGTTGTAATCGTCTTTTTTCTTTACGTTATTTTATATGGCGCTAACTTTTCTGCTTACATTTTGCGAATCTGGCGAAGACTTTGAATGGTTAGGTCGCATCATTCTATCCGATTGAGATTTGTATTTGAGGCCTCCGGCATGTCAATCAACGGACTTTCCTAATGCGCAAGTCGCATCGGTTAGAATATTCATCTTCGACTATAAACCTTTCCATGGCGCAATTTCCATTGAAATTGGAATGAATACAAGATGAATGTTCCAATATATCTGACTCTGCCCCATCGGTAGCTGAACTTTTTTGATCATTCAACGCATTTCTGAGTTCTGCTATTTTTTTGTGTTTCCGGCCATCAGACAGCGCTTCACGAACGCTGTACGTCCCTGGATCCCCCTGCCCATATACGTCATGACCAAAAATAATATCCATCACTCGGCCGAAAAAAACTTTTTTAGCTCATATGATAAATGCTAATTCGATACCACATTTTGGCAGTCTATTCAGAAGAATAAATATTTACGCTCAAAAGAATTTTTTTCCTCCATCAACAGTAATGATTTTCTATTTGTACATTCAGCTATGGAGCCTAACCGTCCATCAACTGGGACATTTATCTTACATAGCCTTGTAACAGCACGAATTTGGAGGGATAATCCAGTTAACATTCTGAGACACCCTAAAAATTTATAAGATTGGAATATATTAAACAATATAATAAATATTGAATTTAAAAACTGCTCGACTGATGTGAGAGCTTACCTACGAGACCCTGCTTTCATCATGGATGCACTCTTTAGGTGCTTCGATAATATTTCAGAAAAGCGCTCAAGCAACGAAAAATTGATACAAGGGAAAAACAACTATAAAGAAAATCTACTGTATTTTAGAATTTTCTAACAGTTATCTTCGAAATTTCGACTTCAATCTGAAAAAAATAGGACGACCGTAACTCTATTCACTAAACGCACTAGTGTCTGAAAAGGACCCAAACATTTTTTTCATCTGTGAAATTTCAAAAACATCATCTGTCTTACAACTCGACTTATTCCCGTTCCTTTTTCTCCCTAAATTTTTGTTTTATCCTGAATATTTTGCAAAATCCAATCCCGCCATCAAACCCTAAAGACTCAGAACGACCAAAAGTTGTTTAACGCGAAATGTCTCACAACACTCCCTTCACCCTCTGAAAAATCGACAAACCTATAGAAATAGCGCAAAGAGGTATTGAGAAAGTGAAACGCTCAATTTTTCTTATTTTCAAAGGGAAAAAAATATCTGCAGCCCAAATACTCCAAACATTGTTATTGAATAATATCTCACGACACACCTTCGCCCTCTGAAAAATCTACAAACCCCTGGGGATTTCTCGATAATCGAGAATAAAATATCCCGAATTATTATTATTAGGTTTTTGTGTGTGACGATACATTGCCATTGCATTGTGATATCAGAAAAAAAATCATTTAATGGTGGATTGTTATTGAGTATTCTCAAAAATGAACAAATTCTCAGTATTTCTTCAAAAAATCCCTGAAAAGAGACGAAGTTACAAGTCGAATGGACAAGTTAAACAGCTTTTCACGGTAATCATTTAATAAATTACGGTAAACGTTTAAAACTGAGATGTGAGTTTCAGAAATGAATTTCAGACATGAGTTTCAGAATTGAGACACCTTTGTAGCTCTCAATGAGTCTAATTTAAATCGAGTGCGTTACTGTTCAAGTGAGGCGAACTAAATGTGAATAAGTGTTGATAATTTCACGGAGAAAAAACAATACCAGAAACATGACTGTGGAGCATGGTAAAGTAATTTCATTTTAACGGAAGCGGAAAAATTCACGTCGTAGCACTAAAAATTTTGCCGTGAAATCCAGGAATTTTTCGCGTTAAATCCGAAAAAAGTCCCTGTAACATGCAGCAAAAATTCTAGTGCTAGCACGTGAATTTTTCCGGGTTCGTGAAATGAACCCATTTTACTGGGCTAACACAGTAATTTATTTGGTATTTTTTTCTCCCTGTTATTATTCCTCAATTTTCAGGGGGATTTTATGAGCGATTTTACGACTTTAAAGATTGAGAGGGCGACAAATCAGGTCAGAGTGTTGGTCTGGCCGCAGCGAGAGCCCGCAAATGGCTTTCGTAGAAATGAACATGTTGTCACACATTTCCGGTGCTGATTAGTATCATCGTTAGAATTACTTCTCATTGTTTAACCGAGTGGAACTTGAAAACAAGATGATTTTCTTTTATTATTAGAGTTTTGTTATTAGAGATTGATCAAAATTTCTTTCAGGAGATGCTAAAAATTGAGGAATCAAAAACTAAATAGCAAATTGGTCAGAGGACACCAAAAAATTTCATATACCAAAAATTTTCCAATCAATCTTTTCAATAGATTTTTATCATGGACCTGAGAAAGATGTTCCCTATTAAAGGGAAACATTGCGTTCGATATCTTCGGTGATAAAAGAAGTATTTATGTCACGAAGTCCTGAGGCTTCGTGCACGACAGTTGGAAACCAGGTCATATCGTTAGTCTATTTGAAAATGCTAGTACCCTGATGACTAAATTTACCTGAGAGATTTCACACTTTCCTGTATCGCTGATAGCATTTAAGTGACCTGAAATGAGGAGATTTAAGTGGGTCGAGTATCAATTTTCTCAATCCAATGATTGAAATCTGACTCCCACCATTTCAATTGACCAAAAGTCACACAAAATTCAATTAGAAAATACGGAAACATTTCACGTCTGTATAATGCACTATATATAATGCACTGCAGTTAGGAAAAAACCCAACCCTATGATAGAAAAAAGGCTTATTTTCACCTAAAAGTCACCTGTGAAAGATCATATTATTGTGTATAATATGATATTTCACCAAAAGAAGGAAGATATTTCAAAACTGAAAATGAAATTGAATTAACTTTATAATTCATCAGAGAGTGAATTCGATGATCACTCAAAATTCGATATTTATACTCATTTTAAGATTTTTATATGTTCGTATATTTTTCTTTCATCATCATAATAATTTTTTCTGATGTCTAATCGTGGAACATTTTTTCAAATACATGTTTTTTTGTGTCAGAATTACTCTGCTATTAGCCGCACACCATAACCTGATTGGGCCTGGCATATATGAATATCTAAACTCAACAATTTTACAGACCTCATGACTTGCTTATGGATGGCTCGTATCTTAGTATTATGGATACAGTTATTAGAATGCATTCACGCAGAAATTTCTCATTTCTCGTGCCCATTTTACCAACGGTTTTCGTACCGTGTCCTTGGGATACGGTATGGAAACCATCCACAACCATAGAATTTTACTATTCAAAGTAATTGAATGTAAAAAATTTGTGAAAAAATGTAACAGTCCACTTTGTACTTACGTAATACCGTTACACAACTTTTTCCAGAGTAGAAGATGTCATTGAGGTAATGGAAAAGATGTTGAATTAGTTTTGCACCTGTTATGCTAGATGAAGGGGAATTCATTTGAATGGAAAATGAAGTTCCCGTCGATTCCAATCGTATATTTTTTCAATTGCGCCATAGCACAGGGGAGAGAAGTTGGTCTGAACCTTCCGGGTTTTGAGAGGATTTACACTGCTACTATATGAACTTTTTATGTTTTATCATATGTAACTCTACTGGCTATGTTTTTTAGCTGTACTGGCTTTTTCTATTTTTGCATTTTCCAGGAAAATACAAATGTGTTGAAAAAGAAAAAAAAATTCGGGCGAGATTTCGTCGATTCAACTATGACATTCATTGTATTTCATGAGAGTATGTTTAAATTTTTTCCAAAGAGAATTTGGAGATATTCTTTCTTATGACAACTACTCACAAAAAGACAAGATCTTCAAAATTCTTGGTCATTGTCATGAGATTTATTGCAAACAAACGAACTCATCAAGTTTGCCTGAAAAAATTGATGAGTCGTGTGTACACAGGTGACATTGGGAAAAATACCCACGGAAAAAAATATACCCGAATGGGGCATATTTTCCCTCATGTATATGCACAATCCAGAATTGAGAATAAAATATATCGGATTCAGGTATATTATTCTCCATGCGTGTATATAATATACCCGAATCCGGTATATTATATTCTCGAATCAAGAATAATATGCCTGCATCTGGTACATTTTATTCTCTAATAGGGGAGAGGGATTTCAATTCGAGCATATATTCTTTACTATCAGTTCCGTTCATATCAAGCCCTGCTGAGTGTAATATAAGGCTCAGGGAATAAGTGTCAGAATATAAGGGTCAGAATATGAGGAAGAAGAGGAAGGCCAGTACATTAAAGTTAAAAAATGAGTCAGAATAAAAGGGTAAAAAAGTGGGATTCAGAATGTTAATGTTACAGTTGAAAAAAAAAAAAA
>NW_021680559.1:90187-108071 GCF_001412515.2 Diachasma alloeum
CTCTTACCGACTAAGCTACCGGGAACCACAGAAATTCACTCTCAAATTCACCTCAAACACCGCCTAACCTCCTTTAGGCATTAAAGAATTCCAAGAGAATTAGAATTTAGAGAAAAAATTTCCGCTTCACCCAGCCGGAAATCGAACCCGGACCTCCCAGATACGCGCCGGGCACTCTTACCGACTAAGCTACCGGGAACCACAGAAATTCACTCTCAAATTCACCTCAAACACCGCCTAACCTCCTTTAGGCATTAAAGAATTCTAAGAGAATTAGAATTTAGAGAGAAAAAATTTCCGCTTCACCCAGCCGGGAATCGAACCCGGGTCTCCCAGATACGCGCCGGGCACTCTTACCGACTAAGCTACCGTGTTCAGAATGTCAAAAAGGAAGAGTCAGTAGTACACGGAGAAAATTTTTGGTAAAAATTACCCTTCCAGAAGGATAAACGTGTATTATTGAAATTTTTCGTCTGATTTATATCCGGAAGTTCGACAAAAATTGATGTTAAATAATAAAATTTATCATATGTAAAATAAATTTTACCCTTCCGTATGGTAATTTTCGCCGAACGAACCAAAAATCGTCTATACATTTGTCAAAATGTATATAGATAAAGACAAAAAATATCTATGTGAATGATAAAAATTATATTTATCCTGGTAATTATTATAAAATTCATAGAATAATTGTTATTCACCCAATTCTATTAAATTATACCCATCGTGCGCATCAAAAACTAACCAGATGCGCGCGACACTTTTTACCCTTCCAAACAATAAATTCTACCAGTAGAATGTCCCGTGGTAAAAACACTTTGAGCTCTGTCGGTAACACTCGAGTGTTTTGGAATATTAACCTCTGCGTGGAAGAAATCTGAAGGTACGGTTAGTATTTTTTTACTATTCTGGAACAGTAATTTTTATCGAGATATTTGTAAAAACTACCAAGATATGTAATAATTTTTATCTGCGCGTACTGGCAATTTTTACTCAGATAAGAACAAATATTATTCGGAAATATTCATTAAAATTTATCCACACCAAGGATATTTATTGCTCCAAAAATACACTGCCACAGATTTACCCTTTCATCCGGATAACTTTTACCTGGATTTCACGATAATTTTTACCAAAAATTTCTCTCCGTGTATATCCCAGGAAATGACAATGTTGGAAAAAGTGTTGGGACAAGTGTGGCACAGGCCTGGGCTTGCCAAGCCTTGTCCGAGGTTCGGCCCTTCGTGGTGACCAGAGTGTGAGTCTTGGGAGAGGGGCAGGTAACCGAGCCTCGATTGAGATCTCGCCCAGCTTTGGGCTGAACATTGGCATGCCTCAGTTCAATAGTCAGGCCCTAGCCAGTAATGGTCCGGTGCTTGGTTATTGAGCTTCAGCCCTTCAGCCGTTAGCGTAATGATGAGGGTTAGGTCGTAAGGGTGAGATGATGAGAATAGTCATGCCGCGAGGCGAGACGAGACGAGAAATCGTATTTTCTCGTCTCGTCTCGTCGATCATAGTTGGTCCTCTCGTCTCATCCCACATGGATACAACCACAGACAGGAAAAATAATGGTCAGAAAATACGAGTCCTAAAAGAGCAATTTCGCGTCAAATCCGAAATGAAAAAAATTTAATATTTCCGATGATCTTGCCGATTTTTTTAAAGAATAAGTACATGAAACCGAGCTATCGAGAATTTCCTACTCTTCGAAATTGTGCACAGTAATCCTGATTCAATGAAATTTTCATCCAGTTACAGCAGATTGTTTCCACTTTTTACGTTATGTCATTTTCATGGTTTTCCTCCTAATGACGAGACTTGCTAGGTTTCTGTTCAAATCTGGGAAGATATTTTATGCTTGGGTGAAAATATATTAAGTTACCTCGAAAATTACCTCTGAATTATTAGATTGAACCCTAGTAGAAATTCTGACCGATAGGGCGACATTCGGCGGACGCGCGCGCCTGCACGGAAAGGAATTTTTGATAAAAATTATCCTACCGTTCTATAAAAGTGTATCGTGAGTCATCGTTTCCTCATTTCTATCCCGAAATTCAGTAAAAATTAACATATGATGATCAAATTTTGTTCTACGTTAGAGAAATTTTATCTTGACGCATAATAAATTTTACCCTTCGAGTCCAATAATTTTTATGTAGATAACAATGAAAATTCTAGAACGGTTGGTTAATTTTACCCTACCGGTACAGTAATTTTTACTCTACCGGCACGGTAATTTTTATTTTCATCAGGATAAAATTTCTCTAACGTAGAATAAAATTTGATCATCATATATTAATTTTTACTAAATTTCGGGATAGAAATGAGGAAACGATGACTCATGATACACTTTTATAGAACGGTAGAATAATTTTTATCAAAAATTTCTCTCCGTGTAGACATTTGGACCCGTACATTGGGCGCGCTAGCGAGGATGTTCCGCCATTAGCTACACGTATGCTATACGAGAGTCGCCTCCGGAAAGTCCGGGCGACTGCGCTCGGACATTCGATTTCTACTAGGGAAGTTAATTTTCATTAATATATATGTTTTTTTTTCAGAAATTGAATTTCATAATGATTATTGTAAATTCAGCTTGGTTTGGATTTTTCTACTAATTATTGGTCAAATGAATGAAACTATTTATGTACCAGTTCATAGGGTTGTTATAGAACGTAAACATCAGGGGAATAAGAATTTTATAAAATCAAGAGAAATTGTATGACAAAATTCCATTCACATACGTATGTATACGTACGCATGCAGAACCACAGGCACGCACACGTACACAACCTCAAAAACCTTTCAGAATGACTCTAGGAGACATCAACCCTGGCTAAATAATCGAAATCCAACATTTTATTTTCGGAATTAATGCAATAACGTCCTCCTTTTCCGTCGGGAAGTTGATGAAAAATCTATTATCGATGTTTAACGTATGAAAAATGTCACTACAAATGCCCGGGACTTTTAAAACGCATAATAGTCTCCCCTTGAGTCATAGTCGACCCATGGGTCAAGCAGTATCCTTCATTATAGATAATCGAATAACTAACTACGTCTGGAAAAAACTCAGAAAAGATCGGGTTGCAAATAACTGAACAACCGCTGAAACGATTCCGCTTAACATCCAATTGGAATCGAGTTATATGAAGACACATCGATTATACAGAATTGATTCATATCCCATCGTTATCTGAGGGAAAATTGTTGAATATTAATGAAATTGTCGCGTTTTTACGTTTTTTAAAATAAATTTTATGCAAATAACTATAGAATCAATTAGTTACACGCGAAGAAAAAAATTCCAAAAAAATTACTGTGGTAGCACGATAAAATGGGTTCATATGGACGGACCCGGAAAATTCCCGTGCTAGCACGGGAATGAAGACATATCCATAGAAAAAGAAATTATTTACATCGCTTCATTTGTTCAAAAAATATCGTTGGACAAAATTTTGACCACATATATATACACACAAACACACACACACGCAAACATGTCTTCAACAACGTGTCAGGATGATCATTCTAGAGGTCATGAAACGTCGACAAATCATAGAAATTCCACATTCGATTTTCGGGTTAATTACAATAACTTCCTCCTTTTGGGTTGGGAAGTTCAATATAAGGGTTAGAAAATATAAATGTCAATGAAAATAAGGGTAAAAAATAAGGGACAGAACATATGAGGGTCTCGTCTCGTCTGTTCATTTCTATTTCGAAATACTGTCTCGACTCGTTTCGTAATGCCTCTCGTCTCGTCACTTCTGTTTTGTCTCTCACGGCATCACTAGATGAGAATAGAATCATAGGGGTGATATCTGAAAAATAAAATTGTAAGGGTGATATCGCAATAAAGGAAAGGGGGGAGCCATTCATAAAGGTAATTACCACTAAAATCGTGAGAGTAAAATTTTAAGGGTGCCATCGTAAATCGGGAATGGTTAAGGCCTGATCGTAAGCATTAAAATCAAATTGTATTCATTAATTATTACGAAGAACAGAAGAATCGTCATTGAAAATTAATCATCATTATCATAATTATCATACTGTCAAAAATTTTCGTCTGAATTTTCCCTGCCAAATTCCGGAAATTTTTATCGTGTTTAATTTCGCACTGATTTCCGGAAATCTTGTCATTGAAAAATAAAATATTTCATTGATTTTCTATTCGAAAGGTCTGAAAATCAATAAAATACTTGGCTAAGGAACGGGCCCGAATTACAGTAGCTTGACCCGTTCGTTGTTCCCTATACCTGGAGCTATGTAGATATCTGATTCAGGAATAAAATATACCCCATTCGGGTATATTTTTCATGAACTGAAAAATGCGGGATTTGGCATGAAAATAGCGCAGGCGATAGCATTAACCTTTATATAATTAACGTTACACAGAAAAAATATGAACTCATTTTTACTGAGAGAACATAGTAATCGGAAACCATACCCGCCACATTCAAAATTTACTGTTGAACATAGTAAAAATTGCAAGTCGATATAGTAGAAAGTGCTAGATTAAGAGTAAAATTCAATTTTGTACGAATAAAGATTGACTTGAAATAAATCAATTTCTAACGTTATTTAATTATTGTCCTCGATTGCTATGTTTACATTTTAATCTCAGTGCACGGAGAGAAATATACGAGAAAAATTACCGTGCCCGCACAGTAAAGTTGGTTCAGATGGTCTTTCCAGGCCAAATGTACCGCAAAGAGTAGGAAAAAGTACTGTTGCACGAGTCATTTTTCGGATAAATGTGGGGAAAAATTCTTGTGCAGCACGGTAAAATCGAAGCGACAGTGAATTTTTACGAGAAATACGAGAAAAATTATGACACTGACTGGCAAATTTTTCCGGTGCTCTACCAGAATCCTAGGACCCGATCGCGCATTCGTAAGATTTCGGTACTCTTCGTCCCCCCTCCGCAACCACGAACATCGACTCAACGTGACCAGATGATTTATTCCGTCGCCTCCTCTAGCCTCCTCTCTCACATATCTCCTTACTGAAACCCCAGGTTAATGTTTTTCATAATATCAATTCAGTGAAATATTAATTAGTGTTGTGATAAAACGGTTAAGAAATAAAATAAGTGCCCTTTATTTTCGCTTCATGAGGTGTATAACGCTGTAGATATACATTGGCCTGTCAAACGTTCCACATACGTTTGCCGCGCATTCCGCTTTTAATATGGGAGAGAGGATATGGAGGAGAGGTTAAAATAAAATTAATAGGATGATATGCTGAATGACAATGTTTACTCATTTTTAACTATTGAATGAAATTTATCATGTAATAGAAAACAGTCAGGGATCAAGCTTTTATTGTGCGTTACCGGAATTTTTACTATGCAGTACCGGAATTTTTCTGGTGCTAGACAATTGAACCCACTTTACCAGACGGCACGGTAATTTTTGCCTGAATTTCGCCTGAAAAATTCTGGAATTTTTTTCTCCGTGTGCTGCACAGAATGTTTAGTTAATATGAATGACAGCCATAACTCTCCTTTAGAGGAATAAAAATGTGTATCAACTAGAATCGAACACTGGGAGAAAAAATTACACTGAGAAAAATTTCAATGGTAATTTTAACTACAAGGGAATTGTCAAAGAAATTATATATACAGTACCAATAAACTTTGTAGATTAAACTAGGATTCATCGTTCGATTTAATATGTCAAATAGTGTCATCAATATTATGATGTCATTTTTACTTTAATGTAATAGTTGAATTTACAATATTTATTGTTACTGTAACTATTATTTTTTTGACAATTCCCTTGTAGTTGAAATTACCATTGAAATTTCTCTCAGTGTAGCTCTGCCGAAAAGATAAATGTTCACCTGTACAAAATTTTCTTGTCTCAAGATTATTATTATTCCCCACGAGAAAATATTCTGCAGCGAAAAATTTATTCTTTCCACTTGAAAATCTGACAGTGGCATATGAATGCATATTCTTTCAAGTAGAATGCCAGGATTCAAATATCATGATAAATAATAATCTGTTTGACTGCAAACCAAAAAAATTTCCCCGATGCAGAAGTTTGAGCTGACAGAAGAACCATTCATTCAGAAAAAATACGACTGTATAATCTCTACTGCGACTTTCTCTATTATTTCCAATAGTACTCATTTGTTTCCCCGCCATTGATAGTTATTGAGTGAGAAATCAAAGTCCAGTTCTGAGGTCACAAACGGATAAGTTTGCGAAGATCAAACCTCTGATCCACAGAAAATTTCGAAACCTTTTACGAAGCTTTTTTGTAATCAGCGGAATAGTGTACTTCTTTTCCGCTTGGCTTGTGTATGTCATAAAAAAGAGATTTTGAGGCGACAAATTATTTATCTATTTACATCAAACTATACGTTGACTCCACGTATCTTATATTATTAGACGAAGTTATCTCGATATTTTTGCGCGGAATAAATATATTTTCAGCAGAGGTAATTTTTTCTCTCAGTGAAAAATGAACGGCAGATCATTGCATGACAATCGATAGAACGTCATAAATCTAGCTGACCGAAAAGTTGTTACTTCACTATCCGATGAGGATCATGGAGTCTAAGCGAATATTCTGAAATTTCAATGAATTTCGAAATTGAAAAATTCAGAATTCCATGAGAAAATCGATGGGTAATCTAAATTTCAATTCAATTATTTCATGAAAATCAACAGAACCCTAGTAGAAATTTTGACAGGCAGGGCGACATTCGATGGGCGCGCGCGGGCAGACATTTGGTCTCGTATATTGGACGCGCTGAAGGGGACATTCTGCCATTAGCCGCACGTATGATATACGAGAGTCGTCCCTGGAAAGTCCGGGCGACGGCGCGCGGACATTTGATTTCTACTTGGGAAATTTGGATAATTCCGTTAAATATATTCTTGAATTCACAATTAATTTAAAATTCCACGCAGTTTGGTACTAAATATTCATGTTTTGATTCAAAATTCAGAAATTTGAGAAATTCTCATCTTTTTCAGTGAAATCTGAAATTTTATTATTTTCCCCCTACGTCGTATTTAACGCCATTCTGCTGAAAATTACCAGTGCATTGTCCATGAAATTTCTTCTCAACTCAAATTTTTTTCAACAGTGCATCTCTAGGAAAATCACACTAAAACCAATCAAATTTGTCGACTCGGGTTTCCCTATTATTGACGACGGTGCTACATCTCCGGAATTGTCGTTCAACATGAGTGGAGAATTTCTTACTGCAAATACAAACATATGCACAGTGATGGATAAAGAGGGACGATACTAAAGTGAATGGATTGGCTCTTTAATTAACATTTAACATTTCAGAATAGAGCAAGTGTGTAAGAGTGGATTATTAAGACCATAAAAATCTAGGCTTTAATAATCGTACTGATCCAGGAGAATATTTCTCATTGAGAAATCAGCATTGCAGGATTTAATGAGATTTTTCCCTGCATTTCTCATTTTTAAAACTTTTCCAGGATCTGCAGAGTTATTTTGAGATTGAGCAAATTCGTAAATTACAGAACGTCATGAAGACTTGAAATTTTTGGCGCTCAGTGTCTAAACTGGCTCATTGAATAGTTGCGGAACTTTTTTCAATTGAAATACTAAATATCTCGCTTTTATAATGACAGACGAAAAAGGAGTCCGGTGACGTAATTTCGTTATTCAGTTATTTTGTATGTAAAAAATTATCGACTCGGAAATACGGCCTTCGCCAATCACCTTCGTAGCTGTAATCACTCTCTTCCCTCTTATTCTCTTAAACCTGTAGAAAAATATACGTTCAGCGGACTCGAGATTTTTCGCCATTTCCCTAGCATCCGAGCACTTCCGCTAATGTTTTTAGAATACAAAAAAAAGTTACCCGGAAATTTTCAGACCTTGGTTCTCATCTCCGATAGTCGTAAAATCAGTCGACCAGGAAACATAAATCATTTTATTGGATAATTTAATGACAAGCTTTGCTTGAACATTCTAACCTTTCCTTTGAAAAATGGCACCCAAATTCCGACAATTTCTTTTGCACAGCATTTTTTGCCGAAATAGTATATTTGGAGATGAGCGTGGAAAAATAATTTTTAGCGTGTGGACGGTGTATAATGCTCCCCGTATCTTTTCTCGCAGTATATTACGTATCAACATAAACCTATTAAAACCATCAATAGATTAACATTATCTCGTAGTACTCATATTTTTTTCCTATAGTTAACTCATTGAAAGAATGTAGTCTAGTGCTGACTTGATAATTTTGAGAAGAAATGAAAACATCAAAAAAATAAAAATATTACTCCGAAAAGAATACCAAGAGATTTTTCAATGCTCCCCCCTCACCCTTCAGCTTCCATCAGTTTCTACGTGGGAATTGACGATGGAAAGGCTCATCAACCAAGCTTCAAAAATGCTTAATCAGGACTGGGGCCCAAGCTTGAATCCATTGCATAGAGAATATTAAAAAGGATCGTATACCCATAGAAACACAGTGGTGGAGCTGCAATGGATGCGACGTCGTAAAGGTGTACTTTTATCACATTGACGTGTCGTTTTCAACAGGGTTCACGTAGAGTTCAAGTACAGTGCACTCAAATATTGGAATATAATACTGATATACCTGATGAAATGTCAGCTTCTTGAGGATAGTGCAGAGGACTCATTTGGAGACGAAAACTCTAATAACATTTTTCTCTCCGACGTTTTATTCAAAAGTTTATTTATTGATTAAAAAAGCGAAGATTAGCCACAAAATACCCTTCCGTGAAAAATCGATGTGTTCTCTGTCACTTAAGATGGAGGAATGGAAAAGATGGCAATCCATGGAGCATTCAATGCGCAATAGCTCATTATGAATTTTGTTCCTCTATTGTCAAAATGGGATGAGAAAAACTGCGACAAAATTCATCGTGACATAAGAGCCATTTGGATCCAACACGCGATGTGACCCTGACAATCAAAGTCTACGGAAAAAATTCATATCTTCTCTCTCATTCAATATCGAGGGATGAGATTGATTGGAATTGGAATAGGATATTCAATGCCTTCGTCCCACCGCATTGAATGGAGACCACGATATGATTTCTTTAACAGGGAAAAACATTTGATTGGCGATCCTTTTTTATTTGATAACTCAAACAAAGCGTCGCAGAGAAAAATGTTATTAGGGTTTTCGTCTCCAAATGAGCCCCCCGACCTATCTTCACGAGGATGACATTGCATTTTGGGATACAATGGATAATACAGACTGCGGGTTCCCTATGCCTGTCCTGTATTGAAAACAAATCACCAAACGGACAGATAGTTGCGCCGCTTTCTTTCTCTGTCCGATGCATATATTTTATCGAATATATCTTCTCTCCATAATCGCGCCGGAATAGTATGAAAGAATAAGCGCCGTTTCTATTTGTAACTTAGGGGGAATTAAAATCCGCCACTGAGGTATAGACGCATAGCATTAAGAAGCATCATTGTAAAGGATAGGGAAAAGAACAGAGATGATAAGGCACAGGGAATCTAGGTAATGAATGCAAGCGAGGGACTACACGGAAACAACCCCCGCATCAGCATAGCTGCAGTTATCGGGCTGTAACGATGCGCGAGGCAAGAAGAAAGCTAGAGCAAACATCGATCTGAGACGAGGGGGATGATTGTTTTATTGCACTGACAACCCGCGTCCCATACATTGGTGATACTGGGAAATACAGGAAGCCCTGCAATAGCTTGAGGACTCAATTCAGGGATACCTGAGAAAAGTGCAGTGTCCCACGTACGAAATGCCAGTGTTGTAGAAACGGGCCAAGCCTGGCACAAGCCTGGGCTTGCCAAGTCTGGGCGCCCAGGCTTCGACCGAGGTTCGGCCATCCCTGGGGACCAGGGCTTGAGTCTCGGGGGAAGGGCGGGTAACCGAGCCTTGGTTGATAGATCTGGCCCAGCCTTGGCCGGACATTGGCATGCCGGACCTCGATAACCAAGCCTCAGCCAGCGATGGCCCGGAGCTTGGTCATTGGGCTCCAGCCGTTGGTGTAATTGTAAGGGTTAAGTCATAAGGGTGAGATGATGAGAATGGAATCATAGGGGTGGAATCATAAGGGTAAAATCTGAAGAGTAAAATTGTAAGGGTCAAATTGCAATAATGGAAAGGGGCGAAAAAATCATAAGGCTGACATTCTGAGGGTTGAATGGTAAGGGTGGAAACTTGAGGGTAAAATATTAAGGGTGTAATCGTAAAAAAATGGTGACATTGTAGGTGTTGAAGTCACATGTTACTCGCTAATTATTACGAAAAAAAGAAGAATCGTCATTCAACAGTAATCCTAATTGTTACAATTATTATTGTAATTAATAATAATAATTATTATTATTCATTATTGAATTAATTTACCGATTAAACTGTAGTTGAATCACTTAATATTTCTATCAACTGAATAATAAAACATTCAAGTCGAAAAAAACCGAGATGGAATTAATATGGAAGATTTGAAGTAGAGGTTTTACGAATTGCGCGGTAGACTAGTGGTTAGGGCGTCGGATTAGTAGTCGTGAGGTCGTGGGTTCGAGCCCACGTTAGGGGGTAATATTTTAAGTTAACAAAATCGGTTTTTCAGCGATGATTGCGTTAGGGTTTGGTAGGTAGGGCACAATCAATACTAAAAATCATCCTAAAAAATGTTAATTATTTTGTTTTTGATATTATTGATAATTGCCATGAACAGTTTGGCAGCCAGTGCGGCACCAGTCGCATACCGGTATTGACTTTTTTTCCTCGTTGAACCTATTACGAATGCTGAGGAGTAATATTAAATTACTTGTATTTCAATCACCCATATTATCATATTCATGTAATTAAGTAATGTTTAATTGAGCCTGGCCAACGACTGGCAATCAACGCTGGGCCGAGATGGGCGCCCAGACCTGGCCCGATGTTATCATTCCAGGTTTCAACCAAGTCCGGCGCGGTCCCGGTTGAGGAACGGGTCCCGAAGTTCGGCAGGCCGGCCACCGGGCTTGGGCCAAGCTCGGCCCATTCGTTTTTTCGTACGTGGGGTCCCAGTATCACGGGGTAAAGCATGAATCTCTCACCCGAAATATGTAAAGAAGGAACATGATAAGAAGGGAGGACAGACGAATAGTCGAGCGGGAGGCGCTAAGAGACAAGGGTGGGACGCTTGGGCGGTTCTCGCTCCGAGTGTAAGATCCCTGCTATCCCTAACCGGTGCATGCCTTATGGTCTGAGTCAGCGAGAATATATATGTCACTGATATCCAACAAATATTCATCATTTGTTGCATTTAACACTTCGAACATGACGCGAATACACAAATTTTGGTACAAATAAAATAATATCTTTCAGCTAAGACTTTGAAGTTACCAGTATATTGCAAATTTGAGGACATTTGAATTCGAGAAAATTTTCCTCCACCTCATGGAACTTCATAGATGGCCTTATAAATTACCCTCATTTCAGCCTAATAATATCGACATGAGAATAGACCTGGCTGAGCCACTGAGCCTCGCCAATCCAGGTTTCATACAAGCTTGTTTCCATATTCAGCCTTGGAAATTCTTACCGACGTTATTTATTACCATGTGTGAAAAATCGACATGAATTATACTGATACTAATTTTCTCCCAAAAATAAAAATGACCAAAAAAGTTGATAATTTACATCTAAGATCTACTAGTATTGATTGAAATAAAACAAATTTCTGACCTCATAAAACCTTGTATATATCATGAGAAGAAAAGGACAATAACAAAATATTCAACTTAAAATCTCGCATCCACAAAGGTGTATGGAAGCAGCCAGGTGTCAGATGGTAATCGTCATCACCTCCGCCTTCCCCACCTCTGTATTCCCCCGATGGGAACGACCAACAAGAATAGAAAATAAAAGCTAAAAGTGCACGTTCAATTTGCCATCCTATATCCCGTCAGGCTTGTACAACCGTGGTAATTGTAATTATCGAGGATTTCTACCGGGTTTTCCACTTCCGCATGATGCTTAGAGGCTTAAAATCCGAGGCCTGAACTACCGGGCGCCACGGACAACTAAAAACAACCCAGCGGGTTATAACGCAGAAATGATCCTACTTTCCAGATCGACCCATTTTAACGTATATTCTTTTTCTTTCATTCATTTTCGTTAGACTTGTACTCCTTAGGTTCTAGGTTCTCTCCTTATCGCCCCACTCGCAAATGCTCTGTCCCCCTTTCTATCCAAGCGATGACTCGGAACTAACTGTTTTCAAACGCAAAGAGGAATACCATGGCTTTGTCTCTTTGAGTATAAGTATATTATATAGATGCTACGTTGCGTAATCTCGTGTTCCGGATTTTACCATGACTGCACTACATTCCACACGTTTTATATGTGCTCTTTCGTTAAATTGTTTTCTGGTCTATAATTCTGAATGACAAACTAATACCATTGATATTGATGCGACTCTTTACTGAGATGTTCCAGTTTTTGGAGAAGGGAAATTTATATTTGATTGAGTCACACAATTCTGTTCGAAAAATCGACTTGAATCAGATCGATGTACCGGTTTGCATCTCTCCAAGTGAGAATTATAATCCAAAGATTTTTTGTTAGTCATTTTTACTACAAGTATAATACTGAACTTATAAAAGTTCGAATTTCCAAGACTTTTTGTATAATTTTGCTTTCGAATGGAAGCTTTGTAATCGTTCAAATTTAAGTTTTGGATTTTTTGTTTTATATCGACCCAGTATGATCCAGAAAATCCGAAAATGCTATTTTTAAACCTCCTCCGTACGTCTGTGTGTGTGTGGGTGTCTGTACATATGTAACGAAAGTTTTTCTTCAATTTTTTGTTAATGAATGCATAGAATTAAATCTTTTTTCTCACATGTAGATATTGTTGAGCCCTATCAATCGCCATTAATTGAAATTTAATTCATAGATTAGTTTTTTTAATTCTCGATTTTTTTCGAAAATCGGTCGTCCCACAATAACTAAAAAAAAATGTTCTGATTTAATTGAATGATGGCTTGAAAAAATTGTTTGGATGTCCTTTTGACCGAATTCGAAGATGAAGGCGGTAGCAATAATCGGTACTTTGATTTATTTGAAAATTTGCAAAAATTTTGTATTTTTTGAAAATTAGAATTCCGGGGATATTTTTGAATATCATGCTTTAAATGCATTCAATCATAGCTTAAAATATTTGTTTTAATGCCATTAAGTCAAAGTTAAAACATGATTACAATAGCTTTATTGGTTGATTTGATTTTTATGATAGTTGAAAACGTCTAATTTTTCATGAATTTACCTGAAAGTGAGCTTTTTGACGGTTTCTTCAAATCTGATGTTTCAAATTCATTCAAGTATGTATAAATGAAATTTTTCTATTAACATTTTATCGAAGGGCTGAGGGGAGGAATAGAACCGTAAAAAAGACAATCGGGTGAATAGAAGAAAGGGATAATAAGAATAATGATGATGATGTCATTCAACTTAGTTGAAAATCTGACAAAATTAGTTAAAAAGAAATCTTATCTAATCTAATAGAATGAAATAAACAATGAATTTTCTAATTGATTAGCAAAAATAACTATACTGTATGCAATAGAAGAGCAATTTCCGACTTGCTTTGTGAGTGTCTGAATCAAGCAAGGTATTTCTAGTCTGAGATCGAAATACCTCGAAATGTGAACGACCGATTTGGAAGTATCTACTCTGTGATGACCATTGATGAAACCGATCTATTAATTCGTTCATCTATCACCATGAAAATTGATAAATTAATAAGAGAATCATCAGACCTCCCCCCCTCAACGTGTGAACCGTAGGTGTGTTTCTTATACATGATTGGCATTGAGAAAGTTGTGTGCGTGGAAGCATTGGTTGACGGACTGAAGGATTCCAATGCTCGAGTTTTTCCTTTGGAGTTTTTGCCACAACCTTATGATACTATGTTCATAGACCTTTTGCTCCTTAGTAGTCAAAAACTGAACTCAGTGAAATATTCATGAGGCTTCAATTCCGTAATTGGTTCACACGATGATTTCGAAATGAAGTTGATTTCACGTAAATTGCAGATACGTCTTGACGATTTCAGGAGTAATCGCTTTCGGCGACTTCCACGGTCGCGTGTCATGATTTCATGGCTCCAATCGATTTCGAATGATTTCATTGAGTCGAAAGTGACTTCTAGGGGCTTATCATGAAGAGGGAATGAAGCGTTTGCATCACCTTGCTTTGCCTGGAAACAATTAAAATACATTGTGTTTTATTTGTTTTTCATTTATCACGTGATGTAATGCGAATGTTTCGTTTTTTCGTCATGACCCGAGTCGAAAAATAAGTCTTTCCACATCTTCCCTGTATCTTCCAAGTCGTTCCGATATTTGAACATATCCTCGACGACACGGGAAGACACAGAGAAGACTACAGTCGTCGCATCGAGGATAGCCATAAAAATCGGGAAGACTGTAGTCGTCCGAAAGTCGTTCTGGTGCAGTAGTTACTCAACACGTGAAGACCGAGGAAGACTTGAGGAAGACAAGAATCGTTCATGTTTATGGTGGTTGGAACGACACCAATCGTTCGTTTGTCGTTCTAGTCTTCATTTTTGGGGGCATCGGTCGGTATCTCTGTCCTTTTCTAATTTTTATGGCTGGGGCCCGAGGGTTCCAAAAAGAAGGGGGTGGGTTGTGCTTTTTTTTATGAAAAACATTTTACATATTATAATATGAATAAAAAATATTTAATTTATTGATTCAAATGAAAATATCTACAAAAATTATGTGATTATAGAACTATAAACATATTTAAATTTTATGATACTATTATACATTTCCACGAAAATTTACTGGAATAATTGTACATTATGAATTATTTAAACGTCTCTAATTAATATTAGAATCCTAGTTAATTACATATGAAGACTTAGAAAATGAATTAATTCATAAAAATTACTTAAATCTATCTTACATTGTACAGAAATATCGACGAAATATTCACATATAATGAATAATTCAGTACAACTTTTTCCATCATTATTAGTTCCCTAGTCGTTTATGCTTGGAGACTTTGAAAATGAACCAATCTATACATTTATAAAATTATTTTATACATTTTACTCATATTTATCCAATACGGAATTGTTGTCAAAGAACTACTTTCATTACCTGGAGGAAAAATATCTATTAACTCGGCAGCGAAAAATGCTTGGTCGTTTCTACCAATGTCAGAATCCTCACCGTCCGTGTGAATTTCTTTATCATTCCTCTCATCTAAATTCTGACGCTGGAGTTTCACGGGCGTTGTTAGTATCTCAACACGTTTCACTCGAATTTTGGAAGGTGCAGGGTGGCTTTTCTCGGCCTGTGTTCCACTCCCTGAAACTTCCATGGTATCTGGACACTGGAAATCATCAATCGGGCTTTTCTCATTGGATTCAATTGCCTTGGATTTAAATTCATTGGAAAATAGTAGTTTCGTTCTAATGATTTCGAGATCTATCTGACGATTCACTCCAAAACTATTCTTTTTTATTTCCTTATCTAGCTCTTATCTTTTGCTTCGCTAGATGAACGTCAGGTGTCTGTGCTTTGACTTCGGAAGCAATCAAGTCACCACTGGTTGAAACACCCCACTTCTGTAATTCTTCGCACGATTCTGGAATAAAAAATTATTCACTGATTGAGTTAAATGTCACGATAGGCCGTTTTTCTCTAAGCTAAGAGATGGAATTTATTTTAAAAATTCCATCGCTACATTTATGGGACCCTCTCCTCCCCCCCCCCTCTCCTCTCACCACAGATCCACCAGTTTACAGATCAGAACTTTTATTAAATAGTCAATAAATATCACAGGCACTTACCCCCAATTTTGAGTATCCGGACGCTGTAGGTTTTTGATTTCTTCATACCCTCCTTCCAGGCTAATCTCGTATCAGTATTCTCATGGCGATCCTTCTTGGAGATACTTGTTAGTGGGATCACATCAATTTTTTTTTCACTTTTCCCAAAAATAATCGCAAACATTGCAGACGACACTTACGAACGCATCAAGAAATAATTGAAAACGAAGAGAAACGATGCCTACCCTTCAATGGTCACCGACAAACGAGATCCAAGTATTCCTTCTTTGCTATATTTTGGTAGAAGGAAAATGTACCTAAACCGTTCAACCGACCCCTTATTTTACCACCCCTTCTCAATAAAAAAGGGGAAATCCCCAAAAACAATGAGGTACCGTTCCGTCTTCAGATACGATTTTTATTATGTGTCCACCACGTTGTTCCTCGACCATCCGGGCCGCTGGTACGGACTAAAGCCAAGCACCCATAAAAACCGATTGATTTTCCATTCCTTTCACTTGAATAATATTATGAGTAAAATCTAATGTTCAACAGACACTATTCGCTATGTATAATGATGATTGAATAAAAAATGCAAATCTCCATTCGTAACTCTCGGTTATTTGAATGGTAGTTTTTTCATTGTTCAAATATTTAAATTCCAATTTATTTGAATGCCTTTTTCTTAAATAAATCTCTAATTTTCAAGATGAACGATTTGAGGATACGAGTATTTTATGTAAACATTAAAATATTCTTTCTCATCATGATCCTGTGAATATACTTCTCCAACCCCAATCATCGAAAATGTTTCTAAGTCCCTTGGACCACGAAAATTTTTCTAAGTCCCGAAAATTTTTAAGACTACAGCGACAACAGAACGATACCAGTCTTTATGTGAATATTTTGAGTTCAATCATAAAAATTTTATGATTTTATTGCTCCCTCGACCCTTCTACCTGCTTGATGGACCCTAAAAATTTGGAAGACACGAACGCACAAATCGATGACTCTTGTCGTTACGATTGGTTTGTCGTTGTAAGTGTTCCTTTTGTCGTCCTCAGTCTTCCGTAGTAGGGCGGGGTCAGACGATAACCGACGACAACAGGAAGATTTTTGTCGCTCCCGGAAAGTGGTGAAGACATCCCACGTAAGAAATGCCAGTGTTGGAGAAACGGGCCAAGCCTGGCACAAGCCTGGGCTTGCCAAGTCTGGGCGCCCAAGCTTGGACCGAGGTTTAGCCATCCCTGGGGACCAGGGCTTGAGTCTCGGGGGATGGGCGGGTAAGCGAGCCTTGGTTGACAGATCTGGCCCAGCATTGGCCAGACATTGGCATGCCGGAGCTCGATAACCAAGCCCCAGCCAGCGGTGGTCCGGAGTTTGGTCATTGGGCTCCAGCCGTTGGTGTAATTGTAAGGGTTAAGTCGTAAGGGTGAGATGATGAGAATGGAATCATAGGGGTGGAATCATAAGGGTAAAATCTGAAGAGTCAAATTGTAAGGGTCAAATCGCAATAATGGAGAGGGGCGAAAAAATCATAAGGCTGACATTCTGAGGGTTGAATAGTAAGGGTGAAAACTTGAGGGTAAAATGTTAAGGGTGCAATCGTAAAAAAAATGGTGACATTGTAGGTGTTGAAGTCACATGTTACTCGCTAATTATTACGAAAAGAAGAAGAATCGTCATTCAACATCAATCCTAATTGTTACAATTATTATTGTAATTACCCGTGTAGAAAAATTTCTGTCTTTAGAAGGTCTTCTAGAAATCTTGGGAAGAATCTTCGAAAGATTATGTAGAAGATCTGCTTGGTGACCCAAAAAGTTTCTTCAGAAGACAAAATCTTCCAAAGACAATTTTAATTTTCGATCCTTACTCCTTTGATCCTTACTTTTTTGACGCTCAAATTACTAAGCCCTGAATTTTGGACTTTGAAAATTTTGACCCTAAAAATTTTGTCTTCTGAAGAATCTTTTCGGGTCACCAAGCAGATTTTCTACGTAGTCTTTCGAAGATTCTTCCCAAGATTTCTAGAAGACCTTCTAAAGACAGAAATTTTTCTACACGTGTAAT
>NW_021680559.1:108280-110208 GCF_001412515.2 Diachasma alloeum
TAATAATAATAATTATTATTATTCATTATTGAATTAATTTACCGATTAAACTATAGTTGAATCACTTAATATTTCTATCAACTAAATCATAAAACATTCAAGTCGAAAAAAACCGAGATGGAATTAATATGGACGATTTAAAGTAGAAGTTTTACGAATTGCGCGGTAGACTATAGTCTACCGCGCAATTCGTAAAACTTCTACTTTAAATCGTCCATATTAATTCCATCTCGGTTTTTTTCGACTTGAATGCTGTCTCTTATACACATCTAGATGTGTATAAGAGACAGCATTCAAGTCGAAAAAAACCGAGATGGAATTAATATGGACGATTTAAAGTAGAAGTTTTACGAATTGCGCGGTAGACTATAGTCTACCGCGCAATTCGTAAAACTTCTACTTTAAATCGTCCATATTAATTCCATCTCGGTTTTTTTCGACTTGAATGCTGTCTCTTATACACATCTAGATGTGTATAAGAGACAGCATTCAAGTCGAAAAAAACCGAGATGGAATTAATATGGACGATTTAAAGTAGAAGTTTTACGAATTGCGCGGTAGACTATAGTCTACCGCTATTCTAGTGGTTAGGGCGTCGGATTAGTAGTCGTGAGGTCGTGGGTTCGAGCCCACGTTAGGGGGTAATATTTTAAATTAACAAAATCGGTTTTTCAGCGATGATTGCGTTAGGGTTTGGTAGGTAGGGCACAATCAATACTAAAAATCATCCTAAAAATGTTAATTATTTTGTTTTTGTTATTATTGATAATTGCCATGAATAGTTTGGCAGCCAGTGCGGCGCCAGTCACATGCCGGTATTGATTTTTTTTCCTCGTTGAACCTATTACGAATGCTGAGGAATAATATTAAATTACTTGTATTTCAATCACCCATATTATCGTATTCATGTAATTAAGTAATGTTTAATTGAGCCTGGCTAACGACTGGCAACCAACGCTGGGCCGAGATCGGCGCCCAGACCTGGCCCGATGTTATCATCCCAGGTTTCAACCAAGTCCGGCGCGGTCTCGGTTGAGGAACGGGCCCCGAAGTTCGGCAGGCCGGCCACCGGGCTTGGGCCAAACTCGGCCCGTTGGTTTTTTCCTACGTGGGTTGCAAGGGTTAAATCGTAATAATAGAAACAGGCGAGAAAAACAGAAGGGTAACATCGTGAGGGTTGAATAGTCAGAGTGGATTCTTGAGGGTAAAATTTTAAAGGTATAATTGTAAAGTTAAAATGATCAAGGTGGCATTGTAGGTATTAAAATCACAAGTTTTCAGATATCTAGCTCCCTGGAATTACGATCTATTGGAATGGACCGTGTTACAGAAATTCCTTTTACAGCCTTGTCGACCTAAGAATTTTTTAACGAAAGCGATGGTTGTACACAGTAAAAAAAATCAGTGTTACTGTTGCTGGTGTGAAGAGATAAATATTCCGGTGTGGAAGATAACTCTCTCCCCAGGCGTCGAATTTTGGTCCCACGTAGGAAATGCCAGTGTTGTAGAAACGGGCCAAGCCTGGCACAAGCCTGGGCTTGCCAAGTCTGGGCGCCCAGGCTTGGACCGAGGTTCGGCCATCCCTGGGGACCAGGGCTTGAGTCTCGGGAGAAGGGCGGGTAACCGAGCCTTGGTTGACAGATCTGGCCCTGCCTTGGCCGGACATTGGCATGCCGGACCTCGATAACCAAGCCTCAGCCAGCGGTGGCCCGGAGCTTGGTCATTGAGCTCCAGCCGTTGGTATAACTGTAAGGGTTAAGCCGTAAGGGTGAGGTGATGAGAATGGAATCATAGGGGTGGAATCATAAGGGTAAAATCTAAAGAGTAAAATTGTAAGGGTCAAATCGCAATAATGGAAAGGGGCGAAAAAATTATAAGGCTGACATTCTGAGGGTTGAATGTTAAGGGTGGAAACTTGAGGGTAAAAT
>NW_021680559.1:110303-111501 GCF_001412515.2 Diachasma alloeum
CATGCCGGTATTGATTTTTTTTCCTCGTTGAACCTATTACGAATGTTGAGGAGTAATATTAAATTACTTGTATTTCAATCACCCATATTGTCATATTCATGTAATTAAGTAATGTTTAATTGAGCCTGGCCAACGACTGGCAACCAACGCTGGGCCGAGATGGGCGCCCAGACCTGGCCCGATGTTATCATTCCAGGTTTCAACCAAATCCGGCGCGGTCCCGGTTGAGGAACGGGTCCCGAAGTTCGGCAGGCCGGCCACCGGGCTTGGGCCAAGCTTGGCCCATTCGTTGTTTCGTACGTGGGGTACGGAGTCAATTTTTATTTTTCACGTCGAACTGTGTCGACTAATATGTTTATTTTAACACAATGGCAGTGCCAATTTTCACTCCACTCGCTGTATGTCACTCCGGAATT
The DNA here is from genome assembly GCF_001412515.2 of Diachasma alloeum. Classification (NCBI taxonomy): domain Eukaryota; kingdom Metazoa; phylum Arthropoda; class Insecta; order Hymenoptera; family Braconidae; genus Diachasma; species Diachasma alloeum. The sequence continues at coordinate 110,720 of NW_021680559.1, forward strand.
GATTAACTGTGTGCACTTATTTTCACTCCGTTTGCTGTGGACTCAGAGCCGAAATTCACTCTGTATTTTTTACTGTGTAACCATACGGGTAGCGTTGACTTCGGCGGTCATTCAGGAGAAGCAGCGTTTAGTCTAGTTAGTACTTGAATCCTAGTAGAAGTTTTATTGCACAGTAACGTCGCAGCGTGTCTTGACGTGCGACATTGAATATTGCTATGATACGTACTTTGAGAGACGCATAAATTCCGCCGCGTACTATTGCCGCCACACGAACGGGTATCAATGCAATTAGATCTCGGCCTCAGTGTAAAGCAACGATGATGCGGATTTCTTGATGATACCGGAGCACAAAACTGTCTCATAATTTAAAATTGGAATAAATGAACTGATTTTTAAAAAAATATATGTCGTATATGGAATTCCAAACGAAATTCGTTAACTATTAACGAATAGTTCACTTGACAGGTGAAAGTCGAGTCAAGCAAGGCTCTTCAAATACCTAAAGACCGAATAGACTCTAGCCTCCTACAAAATCCATTTGTTAACAAATCTTTTCTTTTGTAACTAATCTTTTCTATTAGTGTGCAAGGTCTGGGTTGTGCGTAGAATATGTCATTACTTCCCACGTACGACAAAACGAATGGGCCGAGCTTGGCCCAAGCCCGGTGGCCGGCCTGCCGAACTTCGGGACCCGTTCCTCAACCGGGACCGCGCCGGACTTGGTTGAAACCTGGAATGATAACATCGGGCCAGGTCTGGGCGCCCATCTCGGCCCAGCGTTG
>NW_021680559.1:112113-162588 GCF_001412515.2 Diachasma alloeum
GGGCCAGATCTGTCAACCAAGGCTCGGTTACCCGCCCTTCTCCCGAGACTCAAGCCCTGGTCCCCAGGGATGGCCGAACCTCGGTCCAAGCCTGGGCGCCCAGACTTGGCAAGCCCAGGCTTGTGCCAGGCTTGGCCCGTTTCTCCAACACTGGCATTTCGTACGTGGGTTCTCAGCACTTTACTACGATAAATTTTGGCAAGTCATTGAAGATGTGCGCCGTCGAACATTATCATGGTGGAACACAACTCCGTCTTCTACTCACCAATTCTGGTCATTATTCTTTGATTATTGCATTTAATTTCACCAGTTGTTGACAGTACAGATCCGAGATTATCGTTCAGTTTGCTCGGAGGAAATTCAAAATATATAACATCTTTGTTATAGCCCATAAATTTGACAGAATGATCTTTTTTTGGCGCATTTCAGCTTCCAGAGTAGTTTGTGGCGTAAATTACGCTTCAAATCGCTGTAAGTTACAATTAGATAAACGTCATTTATGATTTCGTATTCGTAAATTACGTTCAAAATTGCCTCAATTACAGTTATATAAACGTAATTGATGATTTCGCATTCGTAGATTAACGTTACGATATTTTTTCCGCATTTTATGATTACTTATCCATAATTAACAATGAAGAAAACAACGGTATTTCAAGCGTAAAAAACGATGTTTTTTTTCGTAAATTACGCATAAGTAAATCATAAAATGCGGTTCTATTATGATCGTCATGTACGATTTAATAAGCTTTGTTTGGGCGCAATTTATATCTTTACTTTGACTGCAAAATACGCCTTTTTGAAAACTAAATTTCCAATTTTCATGACGGAAAAAAGCCACCAGACATTATATTGACATTGAGGGTAAATTACGTTTGATGATTGTAAAGCTTCTGTAAGCTGCTGTTAAGTTTACAGTATAAACGCCTCATTTCTCATTATGGGTGACCATTTGTTGCAAACATCAGCCAAAAAAAAAGTCGGTCTGAATCAAACTGATTTTTCGGTCTGGTTCAAGTCGGACTGAATCATGCCGGGAATCGACTTGTTTCATGTCGAATTGAGGGCATGTATCAAGTCGGACTCGGACAGGTGCAAACCGGAATATCGGTCTGATCCAAGTCGATTATTCGACTTGTTTCAGACTGACTTCCGTTTGATTCAGGTCGATTTTTCGGTTTGATTTAAACCGATTTTTCGGTCTGATTCAAATCCATTTTTCGTTTTGGTTTAAGCCGATTTTTAGGTTTGATTCCGACCGATTTTTCGGTTTGATTTAAGCCGATTTTTAGGTTTGATTCCGACCGATTTTTCGGTTTGATTTAAGCCGATTTTTCGGTTTGATTTAGACCGATTTTTCGATTTGATTCAAGCCTATTTTCGGTTTGATTCAGACCGATTTTTCGGTTTGATTCAAGTCTCGCTTCTTGAGCTTAATTGATCAAAGGTTTTCATCAATGCCGAGCGGTTTTTATATGCGGGGGTGTAAAAGGGAGATTTTGTTAACGGGTTAGGATTCTAAATCGGGGTCTTATATAGATTTTATATCGGAGAAGGGGTCTTATATATGGGGGCGAGAGGGAGACAGGTGATTTGAGAATTCACAACCGAAAAAATTGAGTCGGTGAGTTTTTCAAAAATATCTCCGAAACTAAGGGAGATAGCGAATTTTTTCGAAAATTTGGAAGGTGGGTAAGAGGGTGCATTGAGAATTTCCCTTCCCCCCACTCAAATTTTCGTTAAAATTCGCCATCTCCCTTAGTTTTGGAGATATTTTTGAAAACCTTACCGACTCTATTTTTATTGGTTGTGAATTCTCAATGCACCTCCGCCCTCGGCCCTAAATTTTGGTAGAAATTCGCCATCTTCCTTAGTTTTGGAGATATTTTTGAAAACCTTACCGACTCTATTTTTATTGGTTGTGAATTCTCAATGCACCTCCGCCCTCGGCCCTAAATTTTGGTAGAAATTCGCCATCTTCCTTAGTTTTGGAGATATTTTTGAAAACCTTACCGACTCTATTTTTATTGGTTGTGAATTCTCAATGCACCTCCGCCCTCGGCCCTAAATTTTGGTAAAAATTCGCCATCTTCCTTAATTTTGGAGATATTTTTAAAGAACTCACCGACTCAATTTTTTTGGTTGAGAATTCTTAATGCCCCCCCCCCCCAATTTTCGTAAAAATTCGTTATTTCCCTTAGTTTCAGAGATATTTTTGAACCACCCCCCCTCTCCCTGTTTGCGAAATTCCCCCTCAAAAAGTAAAACAGTTTTCTAGATTTTAGAAAAGATTTTTCCAAATTGATATATTTCTTAAGAATATCTTAGTTTTAAATTAATCCCTATTTTGATCATCAATTTTAAACGATTTTTTTCTAAAACGTAGAACCTTTTTTCGAAAGCTAATTCACTTTTTCTCTCTGTGTAAGGTGTAAGTCGAAATATTTCGCTCGAAAAATTTATTCGTGTCGGAATAAGTCGATTCAACTCGCAGGATAATTGTTGAGAATGAAATTCAGGACTTATTCCGTTTTACACTTGAATAATAATATAATCAATTTTTTTTCCTCAAATCGTTTCTAGGGGATATGTAACAGAATATGTAGAATCGTTTTCCGTCAATAACTCATTTTCGGAAACAAAAAAATGACGTATCACCCTTTACCGCTTCGTTACTGAGATCATTTAGATTTATTATTATTATTATTCAGTTTCGTTTTGCAAAGGTACTAATGTGGAGAATTTCATTCTCTAATTACACGGATTTCCGATCATTTTTGCCTCAAAACCATCCTCTTTTCATTGATCAATTTCCTTGATTTATTCTCTAAAATTAATTTTTTTTTCTATATTTTATCGGGATGCAAGTTATAAATTGCAGATTCTAGAATCTAGAAAAAAAAATTTTGAATTTGCATTTTTTTTCTCTGTGTTCATGATTTTTTTCCCGCGAATCGAATTCTCATAAAAAGAATTATTGAACTATCCATAAAATTCAGCTTTTCAATTTCCAATGTCTTTGGGTGTGAACCCTCAAGGCACAACCCCCCTCCACCCCTCAATTTTTCAGTAAAAAATTCGCTATCTCCCTTAATTTTAGAGATATCTTTGAAAAACTCATCGACGAGCTAAGTCCACTACGGGAGGGCTGTACATCGAGAATTTAGTGCAACCTCCTTCCCCCCCTATACACCTTGTCCCACACAAAGATCCCTTTATGTCAAACCTCCTTCCCATCGACGGAGCCCCATAGACCCAAATCGGTCTCAATCAAACTGAAAAATCGATTTGAATCGAGCCGAAAATCGGCTTGAATCACACCAAAAAATCGGTCTGAGTCAGACTGAAAAATCGACTTGAATCAGACCGAAAAATGGACTTGAATCAGACCGAAAAATCGACTAGAATCAGACCGAGAAATCGACTAGAATCAAGTCGCTATTTACTACCTGAAACAGGCAGAATTTCGGCGTGAATGACTCCGTTTTGTGGTCTGTGTCAAACCGATTTTTCGGTTTGATTTAAGCCGATTTGTCGGTTTGATTCAAACCGTTTCTTCGGCTTGATTTAAACCGACGTCGGCTTGACCTGTTTCTACTTGAAATAAACCACTTTTCGACTTATATCAGAGCCGGAATTCGGATTGATGTAGTCCGAGTTACTCGGTTTGAATCAAATCGAAAATCGGTCAGAATCCACCCGACGTCGACTTGAATGCGTACTTTTTTTCTTTCGGTGATATATGTATATCATTTTATTTGAGGTGTGAATCATGAATGTCGATTTGTTGCTTTAGATAAATTTCCTTCTAGTCATGTTGAATTCAAGTATCGAGCTTTTAACGAATCCACGTTTTTATAAACGCCTTTCAATAGTTGAGAAATGAACGTGCAGGATCTTACTCATCTGACGTACTTACATGTGACGATCAAATTCGATTACAGCTTTAATTCGCTTATGAGCAATTTCCATTCCTCGAACAGTGCGCTGATCATCTTTGGAACAGCAATCCCACCCAAAAGCCATCCACCCGAAAATTATGCATCATAAGTTGCGCATAAATGGCATTCAAACAATAATCTATAGTCAATTTTTTTAGAATATACTGGAAAATTATTTTTGATTCACCTTTCTACATTCATTCACCTCTGATAATAAATTACACAGTTATCCCGAGATTAAAAATTTGGGTCTTTTTAGGGTCTGCAATACCGTGGAGGTATCGGTATACGACAGGGTACGAGTATCCGATATTCGAGCCCACTTTTCTTGATATTTTGCTTTTTTTTTCATTTCTCCACTAAAAAGTATCGTTTTTCAATAATCAGTAGGAAGAGAAACTTGTTTTCTGTGGATTAAACAGCGAATTTTCGGTTCTATGTGTAGAATAACTTTCAAAATAATTTTTTTCCGGCGGGCTGTCTTTTCGCAACAGCTGCAGTGATCATTTCTTAAGTAAACAGGTTAGAGTCCCTGTTTTTTGGATATGGTGAAAAAGCAAAACATGAGTGAATGTTCCAGTTAAATATTTTCGAATACTAGTAGGATGGTATAAGGGACGCGTAGAAACTGGTCAATTACTTTAAAACTTTCACAACGAATAAAAATCACAATTAGGGATATTGGGACACTGATAAAGCAGTCAGCCCCCGGATCCGACACGTGTTCGTTCGTCTAACCTCGATTAGATTTTTTCGTTGTTACTTGCCTCTCAGATTGGCTTGAACCCCTGCGTGTTTCTTTCATATGTTGCAGTGGGACCTTGATTTTCATGTTGATAATGTCAAAAACATCGGTTCGGATGAACAGTAGGAGCTCGATTGAATATAACATTACCAAGTTTTTTATATCTCGGGGTAGCCTAGCGTTTCGACTTTCCAACAGGCTCGTGTAACGTGATTATGTCAATCCGGCGTCATTCGAGGTGTACTCAACCCCGTCCGAGATCGCGATAGTCTCAATCTTCGAAGCTCGACAGATCGGCCTCGAATCGAACTTATTACCTTGTGACAAATTTCTACTAGGGGCACTCATATCTTTCTATATAGGTAACTTTTGACTGTAAATAAAAAAAAATTAATCCATTATTTTCTTAAGTAACAACGATGTAATTGCAACGTTCCATGTGAGATCATATTTCCCGATTTTCGCGAGAAAACCCGAAGAAGTGGACATTTACAGAAAAATATTGACCGTAATGGTTGGGTGACTTAGTTATTGCCTTGGCGGACATGCGAGTGCTGCTGCGTTCAACGCGGTTAGTACTTCGATGGGTGACCGCTTAGGAACACTTTCGTCCAAAAATTGTGGAAGGTAGGCATGGAGCATTAGAAGGACAGCGGAGCTTAATATGTACCCGAAATTTGAAATGAAGAAATGGCTTGGAGCCAAATAGCTCAGTTGGGAGAGCACCCGATGCATAATCGGAAGGTCGCGGGTTCAAATCCCGGTCTGGACTATCCATTTTTTCGGTAAAAATTTTCCGGTTATTCATATTGAGAATAATCCCGGTTCTCCTCCTACCTCATCCAAATCCCATCCAATCATTTTCCTATAACGTCAAAAAGAAGTGGAACGCTATATAAATTCACTTCTTTAATGTAAAAGTACACGGAGAGAAATGTTCAGTAAAAATTACGGAACTCACAATTCAGTCACCGATTATGGAATCGACTCAGAAAATTTAAGTGACGGTATCGTAATTTTTCACAAGAGATTCAGAATAAAATTACGAAACGCTCTGGAAAAATTCCGTGACAGTTCCGTAAAATTTCCTGCAACCACATTTCGCTCCGGAATTACGGAAAAGATACGTAATTTTTATTGAATATTTCTCTCCATGCAATGTAGACGGGCGCATTAGTGACCTATTGCGTCCTTCTAGTCAGTGTGATACACTGAGAGAAAAATATGATTCTTCTGACTATATTCCATCACCATCGAATTATAGTCAAAAAGTCCTCAACAATTTTTCGTGGGTTACGGTAACTATGGCCGGAGAAGTAATTACTACAATGGAATGTACTCATTGCAACTATTTTATAGTTCTACTCACGATAGATTTGTCGTGGTTACTTTTGAACTTTGGTTAGTTTAACTGCATTTTGATTTGTAAACATTACGCTTGTGAAGTTACTATAATGTTATTTGCCGCATACAAAAAAAATCGTATCGTTCACCAAAACTGCCTCAACTATTTTCTTATTGTAAATCGAAATTCAGATTTTTCTCTCAGTGCTGAAGGGCACATTAAGGCTCTGCACAATCGGCCAGCTGTGCGACTGTAGTTTTCCATGGTTTCCCGTGCCGTCCTAGCTCGAATGGGGTACAAATGATTGGAGTAAGACAGCCCATGGTAAACGCAGATCAAACATGAAGAGAAGAGTGGAAGAGGCAGGCAGACGAAAAAGGGGGGGCCTATAAGACCGTAACAGTAGTAGAAGAGAAATGAATAAATTTAAAATACATTTTAAAAAAATAGAAAAATACATGGAGATCGTTTTATTATAAAAAATTCGAACGATTTCAGCTATGACAACAAATTACCTCCGTTTTCCCCAATTGTGAATGGCAAATGTCTCAACTCATTTCATCAATTAAAAATTTGAAATTAAATATCATTTTGCATGGTTCAGAATATACCTCTTTTTTTCATTTCACATTCAAATGCACGGTTTGCGCTAAAGTAAGTCCAATCTCATCTCTCCCTTATGAATAATTCCTCCGACATACCGTTGCAACCCAGGAAACACCTGATGGATAATCTAAAGCAATGCCGAGCCCATGCAGAAGAAAGAATTTCTCAATAATTGTCAACAAAGGGTACTTTCTTCATAAATGTATATCATAGATTGATTTACAATATTGTATCTCTGCGAGTATCTTCAAGAAACTCAACAGGATGAAGGCAAGAAACCCCATATGCACTCTCACTATCGATACTATCCTAACGTAGCATATAAATCCACATATTTTTTTGTTAGTCAATAATGCGTGAGTCTTGCGAACACGATCAACGCGCACTGGATCACTTTGTCATCGTTAGACGAAGGTAAAACTCGTCTTGTCCATTCAGAGAGATGAAAAAACATTTCCACCATAGATGACCGCGAAGAGAATTCTCGCGATACTTAACCGAAAGTAAATCCGGATAAAATATTAAGGGAAGCATGTTCGAACCAGATATTCCTGAGGTGAAGAAGTATTCCACTTCCGCCACTCTCGAAAGTTAGCTAATACAATCGAGAAGAGCTTTGATGAATTCCATAGGATGAGATTATACACGGAGAGAATATAAAATAAAAAATGACAATATGAACATAATATTCAAGAACCATACCGAAACAACTTTACAATTTGATTTATCTTAACTGAATTTCTCGTCGTGACAAATTAAATTTTACTTTTATTCTACCACTTTCTACTATCCCGACTCGCAATTTTGACTATATTCAACAGTAAATTTTGGGTGTGGCGAGTATGGTCCTCCATTACTATGTTTACATAATAAAAAATAATATTATATTTTTTCGTGTAGTTGAAAAGAGAAAAAGTCATAGATATTGTGAGAATAAAATTTGTTGCCTTGGATAAAGAAGGACTACCGACGGGATTATTGTAATATTTTACTCCCATGATTTATAAAATATAAGAATATTGAAAAAGTTAACATTGAATCAAAATCCAATTCTTCAAATTGCAAATCTGAAATCTTATCTTCAAATTGAGATGTCAATTATAAAGTTATCTAGTAAGTAGAGTCTGTCAAGACCAAATGTCAAATAGTTATTCATGTAAAGTTTTTTCTCTGCTATATAGACCGGAAACGTGCAAAGTCGCTCGGTTTCGAAGATATTAACGAATCTTACACCATGTACGGAATTCACATATTGATCTCCTTTAGCTCATTACTTTAATACAGCATTGCTCTTCCTTCAGTTCCATGTGCGAAAATATGTTGGGATTTGCTGTCTTTAAAAAAAAGTGTTTTATTTGCAATATGTTGATTCAGTCAAATATCAGCCCTAAAATTGATGCCATCATAGCTTTGGACTTTGACTCACATTATCTAAATGTGAATTTGGACATTATCTAAATGAAATGATAAATCACAATAGAAACTTATGACGGGAATAACTTATACTAATCATTAATGGAATCATCCACGTAATAATACATTTCCAGTTGAACGAAGCAATTGGGTATTACTGCGGAAGATCCTCTCACCTTCGGTTTATGATTTTATATATTGCTTCAATTTTGATGAGTTATTAACGGAAAACAACTATATAAAAGGTCACTCACAAACATCCGAATTAATACGATTATTGGTAGGTGTGAATTCGTCGTAGTCTGTGAGCCAGATTACGCAATTCAATTTAGAATTCTCCCAAAAGGCATATCTTTGCGATAAATTGTGTATCGGGTAGTGTGGTATTAATCACCCCTCACCAGCTCTTAGTGTAATCCAGGATTGAGTGTAGAATCTCATGACTCCATCAATTTGGTGTCAATTTAGAAAAGGAAATGAATTTACAAAAGTAAAAAAATTCTAAAATTCTGAGCAAGTACAACTATAGTCATGCGAGAAATTTCCTTCTGAGGAAATGGTTAAATTTTATCAGTAGTAATACCACTAGTGCTTCAAAATTATCGGATATTTTCCGATAGCTTCGTTGCCTAGGAACGATTGTATCAAATTTTGCACACTTGTTCCTAGACAGGGAAGCTTGAGGAAAATATCCGATTAATTTTGAAGCACGAGTGGTATTTGACGGCTTATTTTTCCACTCGGATTTCGGTCAAGCAGAGTGCAGTGAACAGCATCCGTATACATTTACACAGCCATACATTTACAACCCACTTTTTTCATCTGTCGCACAGAATATTAAACGTGAAATGCGTTGAAAAATGAGAAACATTTGAAAAGCTACTAGATAATTTCCGTCGGGAATTTTCCTCATCCGAATGTCAGCTAATAGAATTGCACTATTCGACTGTTATTTCATATAATCAACACGGTATTCAGCTGATAATTTTTGATAATTCAACTGGTAATTTTTCATGTTGACTATATTTGTGGAAAACAAAATATTCCGTGGTCGAGTGAACCCCTGGTTGGAACTGTCAGATGGATTTTATCTCATAGTGCAATTTTTTTGGCCGACATTTGGATGGGAAAATTCCCTCCCGAATACTACTCGAGCTTCAAAATTAATCGAGTAATTCCCTCAAGGTTCCCTGCACACAAACGAAGTCGTCAAGTTTTTCAGCTATAATACCCCAAGACCTTCAACATTATCGGATATTTCCCGAATGTTTTGTTGCATAGCAACGAGAGGGATCAGTTTTGCAGATTAAAATCCCGAGCGCGTAGCGCGAGGGATTTTACTGAAAAGCTGATCCCGATCGTTGATGTACAGGAAAACTTGAGGGAAATATCCGATGAATTTTGAAGGTAGGGGTATTTGGAGGACAATTTCTTCAATTCTGATTTTGGCCGATCAGGGTGCAGTGTTCGGGGTTACGGGGCACATCTCACCAAAATGTGGGAATATCTGTCAAATTCGTAGAAAACAATTGACAGGCTACAGAGAAATTATCAGTTTGATAATTTCCCTGCAGTCGGGGAAATTATCAGTGTGAAACGCGTCACGTGACTCCGAATACTGCACTCTGATTGGTCAAAATCAGAATTGAGGAAATTGTCAGGACAAATCACTCGTACTTCACACCCGTGATTTTTTAACCTGAAAAACTTTTGACTCCTTCGTTTGTTTGCAACGAACCTATCGGGAATTGCTCGATAATTTTGAAGCTCTCGTGGTATTACTTGCGGAAATTTTTTAGAAATTTTCGAAATACAAATGTTTGACAGCCTCAAATACTGCGCTTTGATTGGCTGAAATCCGAGCAAGAAAAATAATCATGAAAAATGGTTGAGAATACAACGACGTTATAGGAATTTCTTATTCAAAGTAAATAAAAACGAACAAAAATCAATAAATTCCATCAATTTATCGCTGAAATCTTAGAAAGAGCCTCTTCATGTTGATTTAATCATTGAAAAAATCCACACCTACAATGATTTAATCATCTGTAAACTTCTCATAAGTATTTCTTTCCCTAATATACTACATTCTGATAATCAAGGAAAAGTATTCTCAGTTGCTTTTCAAGTATATTTAAAAATCACGAGAATTGGTATGAATGAAAAAATCGTTTTTTAAATCTTACCTCACTGGCACTGGTATAGTTGATATTGAGTCTAATATGAGGTCGAATTTTTCCAGGCGATTCGCGTGTTTCCTTCGCCGGAGGGAGGGACGTCGCTTCAGTGGTTTGAATATTTTTTGTAGTCAGAGTACTTAATCCAGTGCTGTCTGTAATTTCCGAGGTTCTGGATCGCTCCACTGACATCGATGACTCAGTCGTCATTGTCAATGATACAGTGGATGTGCTTACATTAAGTGGTGTCGTTTGTTTGGTCTGTGCTGGTAGTTGAGTTGACGTCTGAGTTGATGGCAATGCGGTGCACCAACTCGTGCAGCCGATGATAAGTACCAGAGACGGGAGCTTCATTTTCTTGATTTATTCCGGCACTTTCCGGTGACAGTTAAATTTAGTTATTCCTGATCACCATTCAAGTTTAAACTTCCTGTGGAAAAGGAAATAGTGAATTAATTCATTCTTGTTCTTCATCAACTTCCTGCCTCGAAGGGAGGAAGTAATAGTAATCACCTCGAAAATTAAAAGTGGAAAGTTATTGATATCTCCACTTTTTTATCGCTTGAATATGATTTTTATTCACAAAATGTTTTTACACTGTTAGAATTTTTTGGCTGAAGTTTCCGGTACGTATGTTGAAAATTATTTCAGTGAAAGCTCCACTGAATCATCCCACTGAAATTTTATCGAATTTCGTAATTGAAAATTCACAATTTGATCACGGAGAAAGAAGTTGCGGAAAAAATATCATAGAGATCACGTAAAAATTACGTTGCTGGATGTAATTGTGATGTATTACTACAGATTCGTTGGAAACATCCTCCGCTCAGATTTTTATGGAGTATCACGTAAAAATTATGTTTCAATAAGTAAAAATTACATTTCGATCCATAAAATTTCCATAACTCAAGAGGCAAAACTTGATTTTCGCTTCAGATTTTTTCCGAATTTTCACGTAAAAATTTCCAACAGAGCATTCCGTCTGTTACGTTTTGTCATGTAACTTTGCTGAAGTTTTTTCTCCATTATGAAAAAGTCATTGGTAACTGTAAGTTCAGTTATTCCATGAAAATTAATAGAAATCAGGAAAATTCAGGTAAGTATGGGACATTCCATGTCAACTCAGCCACACTGAATCCTTTTGGTTCTGAGAGAATCTGAATTGGTATACTCACTGTCAAGTACTTCATAAGTACATACTTGCTCTAAATTTTTGCTCCTTTAATATCAATTGTTTGTTTACAACATATGAAAAAAGTTGAAATCTTTGAAAAATTATATCTTACATATCTTAAATAGAAAATTTCCAAGTGTGACATATGGTCCTACATTCTATTACTCATATTAAAAATTGCTACACTGAGAGAACAAATTTCCTATTATGTAAACCGTATTTACTTGAGAGAAGTAAATTATTTTCAATGGTTTAAATCTCAAAATGTTTGCGCTTCACGGAACTCGAATAAACTGTTATTTACTACTGTTTTACTACTGTTTTTCATTACATTATGGATATATTACGTAGGAAAAGACTGAAAGTGCATAAAAAAATGATGAAATCAATAAACACTTCGAGATTGACGATTCTTCTATGCAATTTGACTGAGTTCTTTTGTGACAAAATCATACTTGAGTACAAGAATATTTGAAAGCATGAGCCCTTCCTCGGGTCATGTGAGTTGTGATGCCTGGAAGAATTGAGCAATTGAAGAACAATTACTTGTCTTAAGTAAATATATTTCAGATATTAGAATTTTTGTTCTTAGTGTTCCTACCGAGGGGTTATTCACTGGTGAAATCATGGTGTCACTCTATGATGAAATCACATGCAATCAGATCTGAAATCACGGAAAATCATGAAATCATGTGAAATGGAATGAAATCAATGAAGCCAGGTGATTTCACCGCTTGTAATCATTTGAAATCAGTGACATCACTTGAGATCACTTACAATAACCCAATCGGTGAGATGAGAAATTTCATTTTGAAACGTTTAGACATGAAAGAAAAATTTATTTTCGTTCCATCTGCATGGGGAATTCGGGATTTACGCGCAGGCTACGTAAAAACGTATAGTGGCGGTCGAGTGACGCACGAGCAAATATTGCGTGACTCTCACTCTGACTCGACGTGCTGTCACGCGATTTGATTTTAACGTTTATTATTATACGCATAGATTTAGAATAATACGATGAGTTCCGATGAATCAAATGGAGAAAACAAATTTGATGACATACATATTAAAGCCCGGGAGATTATTGAAGCATTAATACTAAAGAAATCTGCAACGCGGTATCACGTAACCTAAAATCCATTCTTGAAATGGTGCGACGAAGGAAGGATTGACAAATTCACTGAAGATTCCATTCTAGTGTACATAACAGAATGTTCGAAGAAGAGTGCACCTCCAACATTGTGAAGTCAACTGTCGATGCTAAGGAAAATACTGTTTATTAATCACAGTATAGACATTGATGCAGAGGGTCTATACCTTGTAACGTGTTATTTCTATTACAAATCATTTCATGGTTTCATGAAGACTACCCGTGGTTTCTCCGTTGTTCATTTGGTCACCACCAGACTTGAAGTTAAACCTTCCAACAACGAGAGGCACATTTGAGAGTGATTATGTTATTGACTCATCTTTGTGTGATGTTTGTGTAAAATATCCCCACGCTCATTGGTCGGAGGACTTCACCGAACTTCGAGGGACATCGAGGGAATTTTGTCGCTGTTATCTTTCCCAATGAAATAGATGGAATCTGGAGTATCCACTGGGTTACGTAAAGCTTCGATGATTGAGCGTGAGACTATGTCTCATAACCACTACGCTATCGTGCTATTACTATTGAGTAAACTGTACATTGCCTATATGATTTGTATCGGGATATTTGTTGAATTTACGATTATCCCTGATCTCGCAGATATGCGTGTAATTTCTCAGAGATAAAATATGTTCAATTAAATTTTTATTTATTTCATTACTGAATAATAATAATGATAATAACAATAACACTAATAAATAAATAGACATTTGGTGATTTTTTTCTCAAGATCATTTGTGTGTAAGTTTGATACTCCTCTAACACGTATTTACGGCATCATCCCTTCCTTCTGTACATTTGAGAAGGGCTGGCTGTTAATTAAATCGATTAATTAAATTAAACTCATTAAATTAAATTAATTTAATTCAATTTATGTTAATTATAGTATAATGATGCTTTTTAAAGATTGAAAATAATTATTGATAATGGTTGATAAAAGTTAATTTGAATAGTATAATAATAGTTAATTAAATTATCCGAAAAACTTATTAAAATTAATGTCAGGTGGAGCGGATCTGAATCTGATCATTTTCTCTTCAATTGACCTTTTTTAAATGTCCATCAAGGACATCAAATCCGAATTTGATCAATTTGGGGTCAGGCAGCCGACTTCAAGGTGAGATCATGCCTACCTGATCAGAACTTGATCTCAATCATCCTGCAGTTTTTCGGATCCGATCTACTGGATCAAAACTTGGTCAGGTTCTCATCAGGCATCATCTGATCATGTCTACCTGATCAGAACTTGATCTGAACCCGCCTGTAGTTTTTCGGATCCGATCTGCTGGATCAGAACTTGGTCAGGTTCTCATCAGGCATCATCTGATCATGTCTACCTGATCAGAACTTGATCTGAACCCGCCTGTAGTTTTTCGGATCCGATCTGCTGGATCAGAACTTGGTCAGGTTCTCATCAGGCATCATCTGATCATGCCTACCTGATCAGAACTTGATCTGAACCTGTCTGTAGTTTTCCGGATCCGATCTGCTGGATCAAAACTTGGTCAGGTTCTCATCAGGCATCATCTGATCATGTCTACCTGATCAGAACTTGATCTGAACCCGCCTGTAGTTTTTCGGATCCGATCTGCTGGATCAGAACTTGGTCAGGTTCTCATCAGGAATCACCGGATCAGTCGAACCTCACAAAAACCTGATCAAGTCTCGCACGCATGTTCGAGTCTTTTGAGTTACGTCTCGCGAGAGACTTTGTATTTGATTTATTTGGCTTTAGTTGTGAGACGAGATCTTGTCCGCCCAATAGATAATTTCCTCTGTGAGTCTGGAACGAAATTTCCTTAATTGTTCACGTTAGTTCGCGTTCGTTGCATTCGTTTATGTTCGTTCACATTTTATTCGATTTCGAACAGACTCTCGTTGCTGTTATTTTTTTTCAAATTCTTGAGATATTTGTGAATTTTGTGGAATAAATTCCAATGGATGTGAGTGTTGCGTTTAATGGCAAATTCATAAATGAGCGCTCTTGCTCTCGGTAAATTTGTGAAAGACACTGAATATTAGGAAGTTTATAGATCTCGTGACCTTAGATAGTTTCACTGGCTATTGTCTCGATTAAATCGTTTGCTCGCCAGTTTTACTCGTCACGAAGACATTTCGATTACAATTGTTCTTCTGTTGTATTGTTTCAATTCACATGAATATCTTTGACTTTTTTTTATTGTTTTTTTTACTTTTATTTTGACTAATGTTATTTTCCCGTTGTTGACTCTTATTTTTGTGACATTAGAATCTTTTAATTTATTAACGAATGTGATCTTTTATAAGTAGTTCTGTCTGTTTATTTACTTGAACGATAGAAAATCAAAGAGGAGACGATTTAATGAAATGATTTGTGTTGTATTGAATTTTTAGAATTTATTCAGTATTGTGAATATCCGATTGTTCATTTTTCTTGATTTACGTAACCCAGTCACATCTCTAGTCTAAGCACTTTTAGTAACCAAACACGCATCTCTACGTTTTGAGCTACTGGGAGCCGTATTGGAGCTTAGAACTATTTCGTTTTGTTTCCAGTGATCGTTCTGGTAAAAACGACCTGGCGCTCAACTCTGGTTATTTCAGGGTTGTTTGGGTGTCAGAGGGCTGCGTAGTGGATAGAGGTTTCCGTGAGCCTCACAAATTACGTCACAGCCTATAACATTGAATGTCGCCCCCAACTCACGCCGCAACGTTTTTGCGTCATGAAATTTTTACTAGAATTATTCCATAACCTTTCCCCCATCTCTATGTGACTGAACAAAAACAAAGGGACCTAACCGAAGTTCGCCTCCATGCGTTCGAGAGAGCGAACTTCGATACATACTCCAGACGGCAGATTTTGTAAATGAACTGAGCGGGACAATAAGTTTTTTTCTATTCGTTGTACAAATTAATTTGCTGCTCTACTTTTTTTCGATGCAGTAAACCATTCGAATTTAAAATATTCTCCGACATCTCATGTGATTTGTATGAGCTGACTTCAACGGTTCACAAACGTAATACAACGTAGTTGACCGAACGAAATAATCTCGCGAAACAATAAAGAAACAATGGCCTCTGATAACGAGCACATTCGACACTGCATACGTTTCGCGTTCCAACTGGAAAAAAATGCCGCAGAGGCTACCGAAATGATTTGTTCTGCTCTCGGTGAAGGTGTAGTGACTTATACAACGTGTAAACAATGGTATAAAAGATTTTGAGAGGGTGATTTTGATCTTAAAGACCACCCACATCCCGGTCAACCTCAGAAATTTGAAGACGAGGAACTGGAGCAATTACTGGCTGAAAATCCTGCACAAACAGATAAGGAACTCACTATCCAGCTTGGAGTAACTCAACAAACAATTTCTATTCGATTGCATAAACTGGGAAAAATTCAGAAGGAGGGTCGATGCCTCCCACGATTATTGAGTCAAGAAAACAAGGATCGCCGGGTCGATACAGCGACGGCTTTGTTAACCAGGATGAAAAAGAAGAATTTTTGGTACAAAATCATCACAGGTGATGAAAAGTGGGTTCTGTATCGTAATCCGAAACGTAAGAAATCGTGGGTAAATCCAGGCGCACCGACGATATCGACTGCGAAACTCGAAATTCATGGGAACAAGGTATTGTTCCCATGTATATGGTGGGATATGAAAGGCGTAGTTTACTATGAGCTCTTAAATCCAGGAGAAACAGTTAATGCCAGTCGCTACCAACAACAGCTCATCAGATTGAGCGATGAATTGGAGCGACAGAGGCCTTTTATTGGTGGAGGCACGCGAAAAGTATTGTTGCTGCATGATAATGCTCGGCCACATGTCTCAAAGGGGACTCAGAAAGTCATCACTGACTTGGGCTGGGAAACTCTCCCTCATGCGGCGTATTCACCAGACATGGCCGCTTCAGATTAACATTTGTTTCGGTCCCTCCAACATCATCTGTCTGGTACATGTTTTACGATGTTGGAAGAAGTCTAAAAAAGCATTGATGACTTTATTGCCTCGAAACCGCCCAGTTTCTATTTCTCAAAGTCATCGAAAATCAAGGGCATTACGTCAAAGATTAAAGCTCTTGTAAACTAGCTTTATAAATAAATTTTGAATTTCATGAAAAAAGCAGCGAACTAATTTGTAGTCCTAATATATTATCCTCGGGCAATCTACTCGGTCAAACCTTAGATATTTTCAAGGTATAAATCACATGGAAAGCAGGATACTATATGCAATCTTTCAGCAATATAATAGAATAATATAGAATGCGAACAGGTGACAGTAGTGGTCACGCGGGTAGCGTACGGCTCCGGCGGTCGTCCAAGCTAAGCAGCGTTAAGTCTGCCCAGTACTTGGATGGGTGTCCGCTTAGCTCTACTTCTCTGCGTGCGACTACTGGCGCTAGGTACGAATGTAGAGACCTACTCTGCCCATCGAGTCAGTGTCACTGATGGTCACAATAGAATCCTTGCAATATCGGCCGGCTGCACAACTGAGATTTTCCATGGTTTCCCTGGCAGTCCTTGTCCGAATGGGTGTAGTTGGGGAAAAGTAAATCGGCCATGGTAACGCAGATAAAACGGGATGGGAACAAAATGTAAAGACCTGAGAGGGTATACGTATAGGTGAATTTAATTTTTTTTTTTTAAATAGAATATGAATATACCGGTCGAATTAATTCCTTCCATTTGTAAGTTCAATAAGTTACTTTGTTTTATCCACTCCAAGTATCACTGAACATGAAATGCTCAAAAAGTTATACAAAAATATTCACGGCTTCATCTGTTTAAACAAATTAAAAGCAGTCTTCATCCATTTTTTATGTTTTTTTTAATTATCTCGCAAATGACGAGAGCTATCAACTTTTTTTCAATTCTCTACGTTATGAACTTATCTACAAACAATGTGTTCATAATTGTTTACGCCAAGGCCATCATTTGGATGTTATCGTCGCGGAACCTTCTTCATTGCGCTCCACACCTACTAGGCCGTTATTTCATCGGTGTGTAATGAGATAAACATTCAGACTAAATACGAAATAAAAATTCTGAATGCCGTTGTGGTAGGAATATAGTTCAAACGATTGCAGTAGCTCTTTCATATTTCCCCCTTCTTACTAATAACGCCGAGGGGGGGCCCTCTGGCTATACTCGGAATCTTAGGAGCCGGTATAGTGAGAGAGAAGTTGAATAAAAATTATTTATAAAATCGTAGTAAATTTTAATATACGAATAGTAATCATGCGGCGAAATTCTAATTCAATAAAAAATACCGTTTGCGGAGAATATTTTACTATTCGTTCAATAAAAAAAACACATGGATGTAAAAATAACTCTTGCCTGTACAGTAAAATTTCCCACATGGTAGGATTTTTTTTCTGGCATCGACGTGAAGGCCATGGAGACGAACAAAAGTAAAATTTTACCATACCGCGTTTGGAAAAAAAAAATTCTCCAGCGCCGAAAAATTCCGCCACATATGTAAATGATTACGCAATATTGAGCAATCATTCACATTCATGGGATAATTTTATAGCATGAATAGTAAATGTTACAATCTCGGCACAAATTACCCCTACGTCTAGTAAATTTTCCCAAGTCAGTGGAAAAAAATTCGCTACTTGTCTTGCATTTTTTATCCCGATATAGGGTGATAAAGATCTAGAAATGAATTCCGCTCCACAATTACATGACTTGTTGATTAATTTTTCTCTAGCTTTTTTCTCAGTGCATGAATGTGTTCAGACGCATCATGTTCTAACCAACCGTAAGACATTCCAGTTCAAGAAAAGTTGAAGAAGAAGCCTCAGGTTCTCTATTAAGGGAATCTTAGAATTGTATACACCCAAATTTTCATAAAATAAATTTAACCGAGCTGTGTTTCATTTGTGAAGAGCATTTTTCAACTTATAATACCATCGTAATGAAGAAAAAAGGGTTAGAAATATTCGTTCCATCGAGAGGAAGATTCTGTCCAAATTTCAAGTTGATCGTTTTTGGCACAAGCTAAAGTGATTACAAAGTTTTTTATGGAAAAAAAACGGAAAAACGGGAATATCTCGAAAACTTTGTATGAACGGGTGCGACGAGTGTGATTGTCGCAGGGTTACATAAAATTGACATGAAAATAAAAATAAATTAACATGAAATCTGAGTCTCGGAGGGAGCTCCCGTTCCCTTTTCCCCTCGAAAAACACCCACTATCGAACCATCGGAACAACGTCAAGATGATGATTCGCATGCTAATCACAGCATGATTTGTCGAAGCTCAAGGGTCGGAGGAAAGAAGAGGACGACCCCGAGAAAAATCTCTTGGGGTCACATCAAGACGACCCCAACATCTGACGCTCTACTCCAAACCCTGAAGGAAGGACGGAGAAATACAAGGATGAGAGAGACAGGATGTGTAGAGCTGCGGGGGCATTCAGCCCCGAAGATGAAGAAACTGTAGAAAATCATCGGGAAGCGGCGCGAATAACTATAGTCTAATTTCTCACCCAACAGTGCACGGGTTCAGTGGTCAACGGTCAAAATATTGAGAATGTCCAGGTAGGGGAAGGGGGAGAAACCCCGCCCCCCGATATTATTCTGATTTTCGGGAGACTGATGGCTTACGTGAGAATGACACAGCTCCTCAGTTCTCTCCGAGACGTAATAGCTAACAGATAACAGGAACAGATTTCTAGTTTAACAGTAACAGTATAACAGATTAATAGCAACAGAATTAAAGAATAATTTAGAGATTAGCATCAGAATTGAGGATTCTTGAAGACTCAAGTTGTGAGCATAGTTTTGGGAAGATTCACTGGAGGAGAAACTCGATTTCCGGCAGTTCCACGAGTTGGGCGCTTCCTGGACGACCCTGGGCGACCGCTGAACCTCGTGCACTGGAGATAAGTACCCACAATAGTGGTTTTTCACTCACATTCCGCTGTCTCAGATCACTTTCGGGGGATTTTCTCCTTCATTGGACATTTATGGTTTTGGATTTGTAATTTAATTTCATTTATACTAAATTTCGATTATTTCGAATCAGTTCCGCGTCTCAATTCTACTGTGTCGATTCCACGAATTATTGCGTTGAATTATCGGACATTCCGAACCGTTTTGAATTGAATTTATCATTTTCTTTTTGTATGTAATTTTCTTTACTATTTTGTTATATAATACATGCGTGATTCTTTGCAGCATTACATTTTGTGTTTCGTGTTTCACTTCGTAGGAATTTAAGTGTTGTTGGAAGTTGTTGGGAATTCGGAACGGGAGTTTCGTCCTCCCTCCCCCTCGTCATCAGAAGTTCGGGCATTTGGCGGAGAAGAATAATAAGAATAATCATTTTCATTCGTGTTTTTGTCTATTTTTCACGTATCGAATAAAATAGACTGGCGCCTAGTGGTAACCGAGCGTCAATGTTTGTCTGTGGATGGTTAATTATTAATTTTTGAATGTTATTTTTGATTTTTACTAATTTGAATTTCATCACACGGGTGTATGTTTCGATTGGTTAGATAGAAGGTATCGAAATGAATATTTTGAAAAAAAAACTATCGGAATCGGTCCAGTAGTTTTGAAGATATTTGCGGAAAACCATTTAAAAACGAATCGCTTTTTCTCAAAAACTATTGGATCGCAGGGGCTAAAATTTTGCACCGAGCTAGTCAATATTAAAACCTATAATCTGACAAAATTTCAGATTCTTTGGAGTTACGTTAGCCGCTTAATTACTCAATTTTCTAAAAATTGACGACCGGGAAGGTGGCGGTGCATAGATATCCCTACATACAGACATGGTCGCCAAACTTCGTTTTTTTACGTTTCAGACCATTCTACATCATTTTCAAACAAAAATAGAGAATATGAAAATTAAAGGATTGCAATGCTTTATTTGTTTAAAGAAATGAGGTCGTGAATAGTTTTGCATAACTTTTTGAGAATTTCATATTCACTGATGTCCGAAGCGAATAAAACAAAAAAACTTATTGTCTCACTCAGTACATCTATCCATTGATTTTTAGTCTCTGACGCCTGGACTAACAGGCGAGGGATCTCGCTTGGGTGTGTCCTAGAGAGCAAAGTTCATCGGACGCGGGCGACGTTCGCCACCCACTGTCGCTTTGACAGACAAAGTCACCCCACCAACCAAAATTTCTACTAGGTTAGTGTCTAGCACACTAATTCTTCACTGATAGAAAAGGTGGAACGATTCAGTTGCACCAAACAAGGTTGCTTAACTGTTATCGCGATTCGTTAATAGTTAACGAATCATGGTAATAGTTAAAAAGTCTCGTTTGGTTCGACTAAACCGTTCTATCAGTGTTGAAAAGACTCGCACGTGACTGTCATGTAGGGGAGGGTAGGGCAAAACGGGCTGGGAGACCAAAATGGACCCCTAGGTCAAAACGGACCACTGATAGAATATTGGTAATTTTTTTTTTTTCTTTCCTTCAAATCAGGAACACTGAATGTGTTGGATTAAAAGTAAGTTCTTTGGATCGTAATCGTCACAGGGGTTTTATAGACAATAACTATCGTTGAAACGCAATTTGATCAGATTTGCTAATCAGCTCAAACCACAAATGACTTCAAATTTGGTCCATTCGGAACCAAAAACAAAAATTATCAATTTTCTGTCGGCGGTCCGTTTTGCCCGCCTGGTCCGTTTTGCCTTACTCTCCCCTATTTTTCTCCCGGTGCACATAGACCCATTAATATACTTACATAAATCCAAGCTCGTTAATACTGCGCAAAACAAGCTTGCAGTCCAAGGTCGATCAACCATAGTCCACGTTAAGTATGTCAAGCTTGAACTGACATATCCACCAAGCTTGAGCTCTCCACGAAACTTGGTTGAATATTGGTATCCAGCATAAATCCAAGGTTGGAGGTACTAACCAATTTCAAACTTGGGTTCCCAGACTGGATCAGTCATAAGCCGAGCGTGGAAACCAACTTTGAACCAAGCTAATCTAGTTTTAGTCCAAGCTTGGATCAAACTTGAACCAATGGTCAATTTCCACCTGGGTTTTTGTTTTCGCGAGTTGACGCGTGTCGAAGGCCCGGAAAGTGCCGGGCGATCCGTACGCGCCTTCTTCTCGGGTCAAAAAATTGCGTTACCGTTAAGGGAACGCGAGCCACGGGTTTCTCCTCTCCATGCACTCGATTACCAACTCGTCGCACATCCACCTCTTCCCCGCTCCCATAAACCTATACCACTTTTCCCTTCCTATCTACACAAGTTCATACTGCCACTTGAACACAGAAATAATCGGCAACTTTGTTACGTGCCTGTGGGTCTGAAAATATTGAGAAGAACTTCCGCATTGTGCTCAGTGCTGACGATTCAATTCACGTGTTTTCAATCGGATTCGTAAAATTGTTTGGTTCATTCGACATATGATCGAGAATTTAATTCTATAGTAAATAATCCATTGTTTCGGTTAATTCGAGAATATGAACAAAATGGGATAAAGACCGGAGCAGATTTGCACATCTTACAATTTTGTTCTTTAGGCAATAGGTGTATTGGCAAATTCGCTATTCACACTGTTGCCTTTGGATTTTCCTCTTGTCACGTTAACCATCAGAGAAGACAGAACAGTTATTGGGAGAAACTCAAATTGTTATTCAATAATGAATAAACTTATTAGAATGTTCTGCACTATTGAATTCACATTCTCGCGCTTTTCTTATATTTCGATTAATCTTTGGACGATTCAACGAAATGATCATTAAAATAACCAGCTTGATAAATCGGTCATTGAACCCTTCTCATCAACTTGTAATACTCTTATATTCGTACATCATATTGTTATGAGAACTCGTACGAAATCGAAGATAATTCTGTGAACTAGAGTAACGCGCTTTCTTCAAACGGAAGATGCATCGTGATGCACTTTAAAGTTATGCGTTACATGAATTCAAAGGTAAAAGGATGTGAAACTCGGCCAATGATATGCTTACCAGATGCTTGTTTCTTTTCAACTCTTCAGAACGTCAAAGCATCTAATAATTTCGTTATATGAAATTACACGATGTATTTAATATTTTTGTTGATAGAGAGTTCCAAAATGAGGGTTAATTCGTTTAAATTGTATCTCACAGAACATATAATTAATTATTTTTAATTACGAAGTCGCTGCATTAATGACATTGAAAAGATTAAACAGATTTTAAAAAATATTAAATCGATGGATTTATATACCGGGTATCTCATTTGAAACAGTATGGCTTAATATCTCTTGTAAAAAAGTAATAGCAAAATTGTTCAAATAAATGTTGTAGGGTTCGGAGGGAGAAATTCAATGCTGATGGGATCCAGGCTCTCATTGTTTATTTTTCTATGTGACGAGCATGAAATTAGTTTTATTAAATGGCAACAACATTTTTCATTCCTATAGAAGTTGTTCGTCCTGCCGAGGAAAATTCAATCATACCATTTTCATGATGTTATCGTTTTCACATGAATAGTTGTACAAAAATTAAATAAAAGGGAAATTGCTTTATTTGGAGTATCATAGAGGTTCTATTCCACATACTGTACATCTCTTTTTGTGTGGGTGTCGTGAACAATCATTGCAGAACATGTTCGACATCACCGCCATTAACAGCAATCAAACTAACGAACTTCACACGGATTTTGTTATGGTATTACGTGAAAGATGTTGTGTTCACCAATCAACTGACAACCCTCGTGGATTTGCAACGAATCAGACTTGCAAGCGCGAACATTCCACTTGAAGTCCTTCGATCTGTTGTTCGAAATTTCTGATGCCGGCTGGAATTGTGCCTTGCTGTTAATAGCGGTAACGTCGAACATTCTCTGCAATTACTTTTCATGACATCTACACGAAGATATATGTACAGTGTATGAACTAGAACCTGTAAGATAGTTCAAATTAAGCTATTTTTCGTTCATTCCATTATTGTACGATTATTTATATGAAAGCGATACCGTCATAAAAAAATGGTATGGCTGAATTTTCCTCGGTAAGACGAACAACTTTTGCAGGGGTAAAAAATTTTGATGCCATTTGAGAAAAATGACTTTATGCTCGTAGGATAGAAACATAAATGACGGGGGGCAGGACTTGAGCATTGATTTTCCCTCTCCAAACCCTATAGCTTTTGTTTGAACAATTTTGATATCCTTCCGTTTTTACTAGAGATGTAAAGCCGTACGGTTTCAAAAGGCACACCCTGTATGTGAGCAAAAATTACCGATTAAAATATTATCATGCGGCAGAATGAAAATATAATGGGAACGGTTCTCTGTTAGGGTAAGTTTTGAAGAAGATGAGGTACAAGTTAAACTCATCCCATATAAAAAAAAATTTAATATCTTCATATTCTAATTTTCCCCTAACATCACAATAAGCTACCTAAAAATAATTACACGTTTTACCCAGGTAATTTTCAATACACACCGAACTTGAAAATTCACTCAACAGTATGGAATGAAAAATAACTGAAAATATCATATTCATTTTTCTTCGTGAAATTTTCATGGGATTTCTTAGAAATACTGCTACTGGTAATTGCGGGAGAGATGGAAATCCTAAGAGCGGGCAGCCAGTGATTACATACGTATTTTTTATCATTTCAATTCGACGATTCCTCATGCTACTCTGGTGAAGTATTTTTATAGTCAGGAACTCTATCTGTAAATAGATTATTTAAAAATGAGAAGAAATCATCATCTCCCCCGCAATGTGGGGGAAATAGTTTTTTTTAATTCTGAAATTACTTATTTACAGAGTTTTTGAGTAAAAAATTTCTGTCTTCATGCATTCTGTAGATGAAAATTAACCCCGACAGAATCACACAAAAAATGCAATTGACGTATATAAAAATGGGTACGTAACGAGAGAGTTCCCTCAAAGCCCATATGGGTTGAAGTGATTATTTTTTCTCTTAAAATCTTAATCAATATAATCGTTGCATTTGACGTTATTTTGCTTACGCTATCACTCTTAACAGATCGATCTTAAATTAAGAATTAAATTAAGGTTTTTTAAGACTTCACCAGCCACGTCATCGTCATGGGTCCTGGGTCACGTTAAGAGCTGGTAAGCATTGAATTCTTCATCAGCATCCCTTAGGATTTTTTAAAAAAGTGCCACTTAGTGGTTGAAAAAATGAATAATTTTCTCCAAAAGTAAAGTAATATACACATTATAATTAATAATTTTCATGTCGTGTAGAGGACGAGAGAGATTTTACGGGATCATCTTATATGTAGCGAAATTATTAATTTGATGAATATAAATGACAGGATTCACATAGGAGTAACATAATCAAGGCCTGCAACGTACACATTTCAAATGGGAACGCACACTCTAAAAAGATCGATCTTAAATTAAGATAAAAAATGTTAGGAAATTTCAGATCGGTTCTCGGGTCTCAGTCATGCTGTTGCTATGTGATGCCTGTCGCTTATATTTAGCAAATGAATAATTGGGATAAATATAAGATGTTCCTTTAAAAACTCTGTCGTCCTCTTATACGCAAAAAAAAATGATAATTGTAATCTGTATGTCATTTTATTCTTGAAAAAAATTATTCGTTTTGTCATCGAATAAATCACCCTTTCTTAAGAAATCCCAAAGGTTCTGGCGAAGAATTCAATCTTCCTAGAAATCCAAAAACAAATGTTTTTGTAAAAATCCTGCGCTAAAGTAAAGTTCTGGTTAGAAATGGAAAGGAAGCACCTACGAAAGAATCCTATAGAGAATTCGAACATTTCCTACCGAATTTTTCAAATCCAATTTCCTGTAGGATTTCCTATGAAATTTAGAATCGTGAGGGTCAAAACGAACATGGGGCGGTCATATAAGGGTCATATGAGGGTCATATGAAGTTTCTATCGATGATAGAATGTGGGGGTCTTAGGGGTCATACGCGGGTCATATAGGAGTCATATAAGGGTGATATTGGAGTCATCTGAAGGTCATATGAGAGTCATACAGAAGCCATCTAGGATTATATGGGGATCATACGGAAGTCATATGGGTCATATAAGAGTCATATGAGGATTATATTGTGACGTTGCAACTAAATTAAATAATTTATTTCAGCACAATTCCCAATTATCTTCCCATAATAATTCAATTGCTACGGTTTTGTAGACTTACATCACATACAAAGTGGATGTTCCACAATAGATGCCTTTGGGCATGAAATTATTGTTAAATACACTTCTCTCAAATTTTTGTTCGGGCCGAAAACATTATTAAAGGTCCAAAAGCGTTAATGAATTGTTTTAAATTATTCGTCTATCAATTATTATGCAATAATTGAATCTGTTCGGGCTAAACTATTTTATTGGGGCCAGATAAATCAAAAGAGATATTTTAGTTACTTGAAAGAAAAGATATTATTTATTTAATAAATCTAACAAAAATATTCGATGGAAGAGAATATAAAACGCTGGGAATTCAAGGCGCTCCCTTGAATCACCACTCTTCAGTTTCTTCCTAACGCTAATGTTCGCGCTATTCAACTTCATAGAAATATTATTTACATTTTAATTAAATCGAAAAATTATTGTTCTCATAAAATTCCTTATAATTTTTCTTAATTTTCGAGATAGTTATTTTATCTGATCCACTGAGGATGGCTCAGATATAAATGAGTAAAGTTTTCTCTATATTCAATTTTCCAGTTTTAGTAAAAATGGCGAAAATGGCCACACTGAGTAAGCCAGTGACGCTCCAGGTTTTCCTAGGATTTTCCTAACAATTCATTAATCATGAATTTCAATGCCAAGGCAAAATTTAATCTGTCTTATCATTCCTCATCGAATTAAATTAATTAAAATTAATAGATAATTTCTAGTAACTACCGATCAGATCAGACGGTAATATCACGGTCATATGCAATCGTCGCTGAAGCGGAACGGGACGTCCGCCATAAATGTTTCCTACTGAGGATCGCCTACAGAAGATAAGGTTCACAGTTCACAGGAATAAAAAAATTGTTGTCACAAAGTTCTGCTTGATGAATAGGACACAGACTTATGGCATCTTTGTCTCATCGCTTTTCTCCGTTGGACGGGGAACTTCCAACAAATAAGATGAATCCGTCTCGAACTGATTCTAGATACATTTTGTCTCGTTGGACGAGACAAAAATCCCATTAAAAGATCGAAGCAAATTGAAAGATTCTTCGAACAAGAGTAGACACTTTTGCACAAATAATTGGTTCGAGTTTGGTATAATCGAACAAGTTTGCTATAATTCTAGGAGAAATGTTGACTGGTGGGATGACTTTGTCTGTCGGAGTGACAGTCGGTGAGCAAGCTCACGAACGCGTACCGATCATATTAAAAATATTCCCGATGCCGACAAAAATTCCATGAGAGAATTAGCTTATTTGCGAATGGATGAACACATCCGCGCAGTTGTGGATCCAAGTGTGGATGTTTGTGACGAGATTTCACTGTAGCATAATACGGATGGAGTAAATTTACACAAAAAAAAATATTGGTTCAAGTTGACGTCGGCTTGATTCTAACCGATTTTTGACTTGATTCAAACCGAGTGACTCGGACTATGCCAATCCCGATTTCGGGTCTGATATAAGTCGAAAAGTGCTTTCTTTCAAGCAGAAACGTATCAAGTTGACATCGGTTTGAATCCAGCCGAAGAATTGAACATTGTGAAGAAAAATTATATTCGTCACTCAGCCAAAAATAGCTATTATCGAGTTCATAGTGTCATTCGCTATGGTTTATTGAAATCGTTAATGTTAAGATATTTTACTCATATTGGGTGAGTGAGTTAGGAGTGTACTGCAGGGCGACACGATTGTATGCACAACACTTTCGATATCGACAACGATATCCTTCTGCTGCAGTCATTCCCCAAATCGAACCTAATTGTCGGTAGGGAAAAGTTGGATAACGAGAACGCCAAGTGATTGGATCCTATTTCCTCGATGGAACTCTTAATGGCATGAAGTACATACAATTTTTACAGAATTAGTTATCAGCTCTCATGGAAAATGTGCATTTAGCATCTAGACCATGGGCATCCTTCCCGCAAGACGGTGCACTGCCGCACTTCACTCGATGGGTGAGAGATCATCGGAATATTGTTTTCCCCAATCGTTGAATCGATTGAGGTGGTTTTAACCCATGGCCACCTCGATCTGCTGACCGCACACCACTCGATTTTTCTTTGAGAAAGGTGTTATGCACAACAATCGACTGACAACCCTTGCGAATTTGCAAAAACGGATCAGAAATGCAATCGCAAACATTCCACCTGGAATCCTTCGATCTGTTGTTCGAAATTTCCGACACCGTTTGGAGTTGTGCCTTGCTGTTAATGGCGGTAACTTCGAACAGCTTCTACAATGACTGTTTCGTATGTTCAGTACCTGGAATAAAACCTGTGAGATAGTCGAAATGAAGATGTTTGCCTGTGATTTGATTTATGTGCGATTATTCATTTGAAAACGATGACGTCATCGGAAAATATGGTATGTTTGAACTTCTGTCGGCCAGGCGAACAACTTTGTAGGGGTGAAAAATGTTATTACCATTTAATAATACTGACTTCATGGTCATAGTATAAAACCATAAGTAGCAGTGGCCTAGATTCCATTAGTACTGAGTTTCCTCCTCCCAACCCGACAACTTGTATTTGAACAATTTTGCTGTCCCTCCCTCCTTACAAAAGATATCCAGCCGTACTCTTTCAAATGGAACACCCTGTATATGAGAAATGAATCATCTTCAACAACATGGCATCCAAATTGATAGTAGATTGTCTTTCGTATATCCACACGATGAAAAAAATATGAGAAAAATTATTGTAGAGCATGCTAAAATCGGTACATTTAGACTGATCCGGAAAATTCACCGAAAATTTCACTTCCAAATATACGTTTTTTTTCGTAATAAATTCTAGAAGAGTTCGTATAGCACGCAGCAAAAATTGTGCTCCTGGTACGTGAATTTTTCCGGATGTGCCAAAAAGAACTAATTTTACCGTAATTGGACCGTAATTTTTTGGAATTTTCTTTTCCGCGCATTGCATTGTTTGTGATACTCCTGCGAGAACTCTAATGAAAGCAACCAAATACAAGGTAAACGAGAAATCGTTTTGAAACATGGATATGATATGAAACAACGCTTGGAATTTCAAGAAGTAATTTCAGAAGAAAGAGTTTCAGTAATGATCTTGAGGGAGAGAGGCCGAGAGGCGAGTTGCGTAATATCGTCTCGACACGTAATATCGTCCCGAAACATCCGGGGCGACAGCCAATCGACTTTGAATTTCTACCAGGATTAATTAAAGACTCCCTGGTAGAAATTAAAGACTCCATGGAGTTCCTAGCAACTTCGAACTGTGACCTTGGTTTTCCCGGCCATAAATCATACAAAATCCATCCACCCTAACCTTAAAAACTGTCAATTAAAGATTCATAAGACATGTATTTTCAGCATTTATTTAGGCGGTTTAATGAATATCTCAAGTTTTTTAATCAGCTATGATGACTGTTTCTATACTTATTGGTGGTAATTATTTAAAATAAAAAGAGGAAATAGATAGACCGCACTACAATGACGTGTTCACACTGCCGTGATGCATACCATATCCCTAGAGGTATTTTGGCTGGCGGGACGACAGTCAGTAAGAGAGCGTCTCCCGCGCGTGTCGACCTTTGCTCTCAAGAACGCACCGGGGCACACTCCCCCGCCTGTGTCGAACTTCGCTCACTCAAACATCTGGGGGTGAGCTTCACTCGAGTCCTATTATTTTTGTTCAGTCACGTGGAGATGAAAGGGAGGAGGGGAAAGGTTATGGAATAAGTTTAATTAATTAACAGTAATTGAAGTGCATCATGACGAAATCATTAATGATCCTTGTTTGTGAGCGATTTGTTCAAAAACCCCTGATGTGCGGGTGAGAGAGTTGCTGAAAATTGAATGAAAACAAGCAGGGTTTCGAGCCTTGTTGGTAGAAGCCATCTGACCATTTCTTTGTGTGTTATAACTCTTTTTCTTTTTTTCATCTCTACCAATTCCATTGATAGTAAGCTTCCGAATGGATCTGTACCAATTCTATTAACAAACAAACAATCATGAATACTTGGAGACTTCTACAATTTTGAAGTGAATAAATACATCTACACGGGGTTCCGTTTGGCGGGAACTGGCGTTGCACGCGTTGTGGTTTTGCTCCGTATTTTTTCGACAGTTTTCGCGTATTTTCTTTACGTTTTTTCGAACAAAAAAGTGGTCATGGAACAGTTTTTCCTTGTGTGTCTGTCTGAATATTGACCTATAGTAGCATGGATTGTTACCGCTTCATTATTTTAGTTTTTCGGTGTGACGTCCCCAAGTTAGTCTCTGACGATACCGGCGGTGGTACCAGCACCCAGTCAAACTCCTGGTCAGTAGCGTCCTCCTGTGACGTTCATCAAGAAGGTGACGAAAAAGTTCAGTTACCCGTGAAGACAATCAGAAGTAACTCGTTATCATCCGCCGAGAGGCCAGCCTGTAGCCGTAGCAGGTCTATCAGCTCACTTTCAAACTGGCTTTTGAAACCAGCTACTCTAAAATTTTCATCCTCTAGCGACGTCAACAGACTAGAGAGAAAACGCAAAAACCACCTGGTTGACGAGCTGTTCGTCTCTTCACTTCAGTCCCCCTAAAAAAAATCGAGTTTAAGCTCCTTAATTATTGACTCCAGTTGCAGTACTCCTGAGTTTCCAAGCTGTACTCCAATAGCACCAACCCCAGCTACCATGGAGCCCAAAGCCCCCGAGTCAATTCAAGATCTTTGCAAGTAGATGCTCGTCTGGAAACAGGAAGATCGCGCGGATGCCTCACAACGTCAATCCGAGCTGAGAGACATGATCGCTCTGAACAAGCGGGAGATAGACGCTCGTATCGACGCTCTGGAAAGCGAATTGAGCTCAGTGAAGCAGAAACTTGAGGAGGTGGACTTTTCACAAAGGGGCGATAAAGCTGATGGGTCTGCAGCTTGTGGCGCTGCGTTTCAAGCTATAAAAGACGATCATCAGAAGTTTGAATTGAGGATTCTTGATCTCTGTAGGAATGAGCTTGATAAGAAGTCAAGAAAGAATAATATAATAATACGCGGTCTCCCCTGTGACATTTCAAACCCGAAGGCAGCCACGACCAAATTTCTTGCAGAATCATTCAACATTCATGACTGCATTACCGCAGCATCAATCGTTGGTAATAAGGAGAAAAAAACTCAAAGCAGAGGTAAACTCGTGGGAAAACAAATAAATGATGATGTCCAAGAAGAACCAACTTTCCAATTCCAGTGGTAACTCCAAGGTTTTTATCAACCACGATCTCACTCCTCTTGAGGAAAAAACATCTCGAAACATTCGTCTCATTGCCAACAGTCTAATAAAGGACGGCGTTCAAGTGAAGAAGGGGTTTATGAAGCTGAAAGTGGATGGGAAGTGGCTTATGGGTGATGATCTGGACTTCTTCTTAAAACGTGAGAACCACCGTATCTAGCCAACGTCTAAAGGGAAAAATGTGTCAAAGAAACCGTCTCAAGTTCCTCATATACTCATTCAAAAAAACTAATTGTTACTTCCAACTCTGTCCATAAATCATGTCATAATCGAGTATTTCACATCAGTTTTCGGAATGTTCACGGTATTGAGAACCTATTTAAAAGTGCAATTGTCGCAAAAAGCGACATTGTGTGTGCAACCGAGACCTGGTCCAACTCTTTGTTCAGTTCATCCTCTTTTAGTGACTTTACCCCTACCCATGTGTGTGCTGTGAACAATCCAGCTGGAGGTAGGCCTCCCGGAGGCCTCCTCACTTTAATTAATAAGAAATTTCCTGCTGAGGTGATAGACATATCTGAGTGGTGGTGTTTCCATAAGGTGAATCTGGGTGGTATTAGGATTATTCTGGGCTCAGTATACGTTAGCCCAGACCTGACCCTTGTCTTTCACTCTTTTCTTGTGCCCCTCGACGTGCTTATTGAGAAAATCCAGGTAACTATGGACTTTGATGTTTTTGTGATTGGCGGAGATTTCAACTCAAAAATGGCTGAACTGGGTTACGTCGAAGAGGCAATGTTATCAGGTTCGGTAATTTATCGTAATCGGAAAATGATAGATAAGTCGATCAACAAAAGATGCACCCTTTTGATGGATTTAATGGAAACGCAAGGCATGGTCCTATTGAACGAGAGAACCCCTGGCGATCGCCAGGTAAGGTCACGTTTTTCAGCCACGTTGGCACAAGCTCTGTGGATCTAGTCTGGGTCAACTTGGGTGGCCTGCACCTCATGAATGATCTCGTGGTGAACCAGGACGAGAGGCTTTCCGACCGCTATCCGCTCTCGGTCGAGATTAAGGGAAATTTGATGGAGCAAATGCCTGCTCATATTCCGGTGGTTCTGCCTACTTCTGAAACCAAGCTGAGGTGGGACCCTAATGGCCTGATGGCATATGTCGATCATCTCGCTTCGTCTCCAAGATTAGTATTACCATGGGATGAGTCCTCTTTAGTGGAGGAGCTGAACGACAACCTGACATCGGCAATTGGTGAGGCGGCGAGGGCCGCTCGCCTAGCGAGGGAGATCCGCCCACGGCAACCATCTTCTCTTTCCCGGAGAAATAAACCCTGGTTCGATATCGAGTGTGCGTCGAAGAATCGTCTGAACAAACTCCATAGAGACTGCGTTAATTCAAATTTTGACTCGTGCACTGCTGATATTTATTTTCAATGTGTTGAAGAGCTCACTTCTCTCGTGTCACCCAAAAAGTCAGCTTATGAGCGCAGTGTAATCGAGCGGTTTGCTAATGTAAAAGATTCAAAAATCTTTTGGAGCGCAGTTAGGGAGGGCAGAGGTTGATGCTTATCAGGTCCCGCCGGGGATAGAGGTATGGAATGATTTTTACAAGAATCTTTATCCCGCGCGCTCGTCACTCAGCGGTAGCTTCTCCGGTAACGTTCACCCGCAATTAGATGCAGAAATTTCGATGACCAAGGTCTGTGCTAGTCTAGTCAACTGTAAAAACAAAAAAGCCCCTGGCATGGACGGCATCCTGAACGAATTTCTTGAAAATTTGCCAACCCCCTGGGTCTCCTATCTACATCAGCTGTTCAATAAGATTTTTTCATCTGGCCACACACCTGGTTCGTGGTCTAACATTATACTTAGCATATTGCATAAAAAAGGGTGCTCTTCAAATCCGAAGAATTACAGGGGCATCGCCTTGATCAACTCTTCTGTGAAGATTTTTACCCAGATTCTCCGTTATCATCTAGAGGGATGGGCGGAGCGTGGGACCCTTATTCTGAAAGAACAGGCGGGATTTCGCAAAGGTAGAGGGTGTCAGGACAATGCTTTTGTTCTACAATCTGTTATACAGTCCCACCTGCGACACAAAGGTGCGGCAGTGTACTCTGTCTTTGTAGACTTTCGCCGTGCGTTTGATTCTATTCCTCACAAGAAGTTATGACACAAACTGTTCGATCTCGGGGTCAGTGCGAAGATATTGAATGTTATGACGAGTCCTCTCTAAATTCTAATTCTCTTAGAATTCTTTAATGCCTAAAGGAGGTTAGGCGGTGTGTGAGGTGAATTTGAGAGTGAATTTCTGTGGTTCCCGGTAGCTTAGTCGGTAAGAGTGCCCGGCGCGTATTTGGGAGACCCGGGTTCGATTCCCGGCTGGGTGAAGCGGAAATTTTTTCTCTCTAAATTCTAATTCTCTTAGAATTCAACTACGATGAGGGTAAAGGTTCTCAACGACTTTTCAAAGCCAGTAGATGTCACAATGGGAGTTCTACAGGGGGAAGTTCTGAGCCCTCTGCTCTTTGCTTTATATATCGCCGACATTGTCAATTTCTTTAAAGCCAAAAAACATGAGGGTATTTCATTAGACAGTGCGCGGGATTTGTTGATGCTTCTGTACGCTGACGATCTTGTCATTGTGGTGAAATCTTCTATTGAACTGAGAAGGATCCTGAGAACTTTGCATGAGTACTGTAATCGCGCTGGGACCTCGAGGTGAATACTGCCAAAACGAAAATCTTAATTTTTAAGAAGGCGGGTAGGTTGAGGAAGTCAGACCGAGACTTTATGTACGGTGACTCGCACCTGGAAATAGTGAAATCCTATGTCTACCTCGGGATGACCTTCTCCTCTTCCTCATCGGGGAATCTATCAGCCTGTAGCGCCCTCAGGAAGGCAAAGTCCGCCACGTACCCATCCATTTCTATTATGAACCGAATTCAGGCTGAAGATTGGTCGGGGAAACTCAAGCTATATGACTCGTTAGTAACATCTACGCTTTTGTACTTAGCACCGGTTTGGGGTCTGCGTTTGTACAAGTTGCTCGAGCAAGCGCAGTGTGGTTTTTTTAAACGCCTATTTTGGCTTCCACGGGATACCCCCGGATATCTTTTTCGCCTCGAGCTCAATGTCCCTCATATCGCAGTGAGAATTTTAAGTCTAGCAATAAGTTGGGTTATTAAGATTCTTCGCATGCATGCCTCTCGATACCCGCGAGTCTGCTTTCTGAGGCTGGTAGAACGTTCCAAGGCGCCCACAGCCACGCCTGAGCTGAACTGGATAATCCGCTTGAAAAACTTGTTGTTTTTGGGTGGCGAGCCAACAGATATCCTTGACGATATCTCACCGGAGGCTTGGGAGAGCCGTAGGGAG
The DNA here is from genome assembly GCF_001412515.2 of Diachasma alloeum. Lineage (NCBI taxonomy): Eukaryota > Metazoa > Arthropoda > Insecta > Hymenoptera > Braconidae > Diachasma > Diachasma alloeum. The sequence continues at coordinate 146,322 of NW_021680559.1, forward strand.
GATATCGTTAATAATCTCCACATAGCTTCCAAGCGTGCTGACATTCAGTCATATGAATCTTCAGTAAATTGCCAGGTCTTAATCCGCAGAAATTTAGATAGCTCTGTTGCTAATTATCTGAGTAGGTGTCCCAGTTTTCTGATCAATCTAAAAATTCAGCTTAGGCTGGCCTGTTGGCGTCCTTGGGATATCACAATCGATAGAGTTAAATACGTGATCGACTGTACTAAGCTCTGTCCCACATGTTCAGCAGACCCTGAATGTGTTGAACATATTCTTTTAAGATGTAAAGCCTATGCATGTTTCAGAGAAAAGTACCTTATCAGTCTTTTTAGGGGCTCTAGCCCTTTGCTAACGTTGCTCGATATCCTGGACTGTCACGATATCAGTAGTGCACGCAAGCTATTTCATTTTATATCTGCTAGTATGAAACTACGCGAGTCTTTTATCTCGCAAACTATTTAGTTCTCTGCTCCAAAGGTTACCGTAGTTATAAAATATTTAGCCAGCCATTTTGAGTCTTTCTGTTGAGAGTTGATTATGATTGTGTTGATCTGATGTGTATATATATTTACGATTAATGTATGGATCTGTTGGAAAGTTATGGTTATTATACCCTGTCGAACATTATTATATGACCACTATGCTATGACCATTATTATAGGACCACTAGCTTGGGTCCTTCCCCTTGCTATAGGAGAGTTTTTCTCCTGTTAAGCAATAAATATATAATAATACATCTCCACATGGAGTTATAAACTTCAAAAAAACATAAGATCTTTATATAACATGACATTCCAAGTAATTATGATAACAAATCCGATGATTAAAGAATAACACGGTAATTACCGTTATACACGATTTTTCATAAAATGTTCCATCTCAAGAACTACTAAACCAATTAAGCTCAAATCTTCTCTAGTTGTGGAGCTAAATAGTATTGATCATTACACAAAAGTTTAGATCGTCAAATAAAGTTTCAAACACATTATAGCACATATGAGCAAGCTGAGCAGATATAAACAGAACAAGTGGGAAATTGCTTTTTTATTGCATATAGTATAGTTATTTTCGCTAATACATTATCAATATGCTTCCGAATTGTTATTTTGCACATTCTCCTCTTCTATTATATATAGTTATNCGTCAAATAAAGTTTCAAACACATTATAGCACATATGAGCAAGCTGAGCAGATATAAACAGAACAAGTGGGAAATTGCTTTTTTATTGCATATAGTATAGTTATTTTCGCTAATACATTATCAATATGCTTCCGAATTGTTATTTTGCACATTCTCCTCTTCTATTATATATAGTTATTGGTTTATTTTACTTTCTCAAATTGAATGAGTTCCTTTTTGACTAATTGTGTCCGATTTTGAATTATTTTGTCTGCAGAACACATGTACATTTGACAGTATCATTCAAATATTAATTACAGCGTGCAGTACAGAAGGTTTCTCCAATGATATCCTTCGTTCAAATACCCACGAATTCAATTTGATTAAATACATTGTCGTAAATGATGAAGTTGATGAACAATACGTTCAGCAGTTGAGATTGAATATTTTTCGAACTAAGCAATTTTTCCAAAAAGAATTGAGATTCGGGTCTGATCTGATAATTTTGAATGCATTAATGACAGTAGCAGAATTATGTCCCATAATTTTTAATCACAATCGAAATTATTCAATGACAGTGGAGTGTTCATTATGTGGTGATAGAGGAATTGATGAGATTATAATAGAACGCAGTTTCGAAAAAATATGACAGTATGGTCATCTTTATTGCCAACATTTTCAAGAAATATTAGATACGACCATACATGAAATTTTCAATAGAGTTAATATTGGATGTACACAATCTATCACGAAAAGTGCACACTTTCATAACCATCTTTTTATCAATTGTCCATCGGATCATCAGTTTCGAGTTCCAATACGTGACTTCACGAAAACATTGAACGTGAACAATGATCTACATATTCTAGCTGGAATTGTAAATTTTTATGACCCAGAAATCATTAACGAAAATAGCTTTGAACATTATACAGCATGCATTGTAAAAGGAGAGAAATGGATCATTACCGATGATTTATCTCCTCATAGAATTGTCGAAGTATCGTCATCCCATTAAATAAATCCTCATTTATGCATATACGTAAAATGAAGAGTCACGGCACAGCCGAATTTTTGTACAGCTTATATACGTAATCGAGGTAATACTTCTGAATAAATGCATTATGAGATATACCGTGAGGGCGTCAGTTCTCGGACGGTTAAGGGTAACTCGACCATCAATAACTGATTCTTCGTTTTTTTTCCGTCAAATATGAAGTTTGCGGTTTCCATAGTCATTTTTGATGTTTTTGGGACACGAACACGTTTGATTTTTATTGAAAAACTTCAGAATTCGATAAATATTTGTTAAAACAAAACACAGCTCCCCGGATTCAGTTCTCGGACGCCAAAAATTGACCCACTTCAGTTCTCGGACGACATGAATTCAGTTCTTGGACGAAGTGAATGAGAGGGGTTTGGAAGAAGGAAAAATATAGGAAATCAATTGTAAAAAATATTTTTGACAGATCTATTCTCATTCCAATAGCCATAAACTTATTACACACTAAATGATAACCATTATTATTATGAATTAAGAGTAATTGAGCCAAGAGATTTCATCAATTTGTGAACGGAATTCTGCAATTGATCCTTAGTGACGGCAAACCCCCTATCAGCCATATAACAAATCCATTCTATCAGTTTCTTCTCATAAAATTCTCCCACAACACACTCAGGGCCAGGTCTGTTGATCCCAGCTTTTGTCTTGCCATTTGTCTTGTCGTAGGTATAAGGTTGACATAGGGATATTATATTCGTTGCTGACTGATCCCAAAGATTTTCCTGTTCAGATCGCTGTCAGAGCACTTTCTAACTGCTCAGGAGTATATTTTGGTGTTTTTGATTTTCTAGGTCGCGAAAGCATCGCAGGCCTGAAAGAGTCGAAAAATGGATTTTTTTTTGTTATTATTCTTGGGAATCATTATTTTTGTTCAAAAACGTGAGAAGAATGTCTCCATGAGAATAAGAGCACTGACAGGGATGAACGCCTGTATGAATAAATTCAATGAAAAAATTTAGCGCTTTCTCTGAGATTTGTTTTTCAGCAATTTTAGCAACAAAAACGAATAAAAATTTAGCAGAAAAAAATTCTAATATTTACACCTATGAATTTCATTAAACATCTCAAAATCTACTTACTTTTTTCAAACCGAATATCTCTTGGACAAGTGAAACGTNATTCAGTTCTCGGACGCCAAAAATTGACCCACTTCAGTTCTCGGACGACATGAATTCAGTTCTTGGACGAAGTGAATGAGAGGGGTTTGGAAGAAGGAAAAATATAGGAAATCAATTGTAAAAAATAATTTTGACAGATCTATTCTCATTCCAATAGCCATAAACTTATTACACACTAAATGATAACCATTAATAACCATTATTATTATGAATTAAGAGTAATTGAGCCAAGAGATTTCATCAATTTGTGAACGGAATTCTGCAATTGATCCTTAGTGACGGCAAACCCCCTATCAGCCATATAACAAATCCATTCTATCAGTTTCTTCTCATAAAATTCTCCCACAACACACTCAGGGCCAGGTCTGTTGATCCCAGCTTTTGTCTTGCCATTTGTCTTGTCGTAGGTATAAGGTTGACATAGGGATATTATATTCGTTGCTGACTGATCCCAAAGATTTTCCTGTTCAGATCGCTGTCAGAGCACTTTCTAACTGCTCAGGAGTATATTTTGGTGTTTTTGATTTTCTAGGTCGCGAAAGCATCGCAGGCCTGAAAGAGTCGAAAAATGGATTTTTTTTTGTTATTATTCTTGGGAATCATTATTTTTGTTCAAAAACGTAAGAAGAATGTCTCCATGAGAATAAGAGCACTGACAGGGATGAACGCCTGTATGAATAAATTCAATGAAAAAATTTAGCGCTTTCTCTGAGATTTGTTTTTCAGCAATTTTAGCAACAAAAACGAATAAAAATTTAGCAGAAAAAAATTCTAATATTTACACCTATGAATTTCATTAAACATCTCAAAATCTACTTACTTTTTTCAAACCGAATATCTCTTGGACAAGTGAAACGTTAAAATTAGATAAAATTCTATATAAATGGTCCAAAAAACGAATAGAATTTTCCAATAGAATTCTAATGGAACTCCAAGAGATTTCTCATAGAATTCCACTAGAAATGCAATAGAATTTCTCTAAGTTTTTCTGTCAAATTTCTTCATGCGTGCGATTGAGGTTAAGCACATGGATAAACACGTCCGAGAACTGAACCCACCCCGCCTTTGGTGGATTCAGATCTCGGACCCTCAATTTCTCCAATAATTTATTTATTTTTTTAAATTGTCCACATCTATTTTTATTCGAAAATTAACCTTCAACTCATAAAAACCGATTATAAACAATTTTTCACTTACATTTTGTTGTTAGATCCTTAAGAAGCACAGAGGGATTTCACCCTCACCACACTACATAACACTCCACAGACCCCCCTACTGTGTGAACCCTCGAATAAATATAAGTGTAATAATTCTGTACACTTAGTGAAATATTAATAAATATTGCAATTTGGGGAGAATTTGTTCTACTTTTGGAGGGAATAACAGAAAATGGCCGTCGAGTACTATGGATATGCAATTAATTTGAAATTCAATCGTAAGAATGCTCTGCGTCCGAGATCTGAATACCGTCCGAGAACTGACGTCCTCACGGTATAGATGTTAGGTGCTATGACAACGAACTGACTGAATTGGAATATCATGTCTATTTGGAAGAACAAAAAAGTATCCCTTGGAAAAATTAATATTTAATCTTCAATCGTAAATGGATTAGAATGATTGAAATGAAAGAAGTAAGAATTGGTAATGACTTTCATAAAGAACATTTCAAATCAACTTCTTCAGTATAACATAATTCAACTCTCTGACGAGAAAGGTTCACTACCACACACAAAGCTAAAGCACGGTAACTGGTACCCCCACTCCCGCTCATACCGTCAGGGATTGGTAGGACTTCCACGTCAGAGGGTCGATTTTCTACATTCGACAGGCATCAATGATGGAAAATCTACGTTCATCGAGATCACGTTGTGAGCCCCAGATAACTAAAATCTGTTTTTCACAACTGATATTTCAGTTGCTCATAACAGGTTTGCATTTATCCTCTCTTATAAATCTCAATTTTCTCCAGATAATTAAATATGTATTTATACCACCAATTTATTCAATTTCTGTGAGGTCGAAGTAATTCTCTTCAATAATAATTGAATCAATTCAACCCCTTTTCTTTCATTCAAATCATCAATGGCAGTGCATTTTCAACAATTATGGAAAATGACGAACTTTCGAGCGACGGCAGTGGCTGTGTGGTTAGAGTGTGGAGTTGGCATATCGGGGACCCAAGTTCAATTCCCGGTTGGGTGGGCCAAAATTTGCGACACTTTAAGTCTCACGGTTTTACTATTGAGGGAGTCGACACTCGATCGTTTTACTATGGAGAGTCTCGCAAGATTTTTCCTGCCAAATCGATACGGGAGCTGGGGAGGATGGGGAGAGAAATCATAGAAATCTGAGAGAGAAGGGAAATTTTTTCCGAAAACTTGCGAATGCTTTTAGAATAATTTCTAAAATTCGAGTATTAATCAAATGAAAGAATGATGCAATCTATTTAATCTTTAAATTTCGATGAAATGTTATCAGAACAATTTCATTTGTGCATAATTGAATGAATTTTAAACACCACATGTGAGGAAACCCATCAGAAAGCTCACTTTCAGAGAAATTTATGAAAAATTAGAAATTTTCAAAAATCATAAAAATCAGATCAACCGAGCTAGCTATTGTCATCATCTTTTAACTGTGACATAATAGGATTGAAACGAACATTTTAAGCTATGATTGAATTCATTTGGAGCATAATATTTGAAAATATCCCCGGAATTCTGATTTTCAAAAAATACAAAATTTTTCAAACTTTCAGATAAATTAAAAGAACGATTATGGCTATCACCTTCATCTTCAAACTCGGTCACAAGGACACACAAAGAAATTTTTTGAGCCATCATTCAATGAATTTAAAACATTTTTTTTTAGTTATCGTGGTACAGCCGATTTTTGAAAAAATTAAATNAATCTCAATTTTCTCCAGATAATTAAATATGTATTTATACCACCAATTTATTCAATTTCTGTGAGGTCGAAGTAATTCTCTTCAATAATAATTGAATCAATTCAACCCCTTTTCTTTCATTCAAATCATCAATGGCAGTGCATTTTCAACAATTATGGAAAATGACGAACTTTCGAGCGACGGCAGTGGCTGTGTGGTTAGAGTGTGGAGTTGGCATATCGGGGACCCAAGTTCAATTCCCGGTTGGGTGGGCCAAAATTTGCGACACTTTAAGTCTCACGGTTTTACTATTGAGGGAGTCGACACTCGATCGTTTTACTATGGAGAGTCTCGCAAGATTTTTCCTGCCAAATCGATACGGGAGCTGGGGAGGATGGGGAGAGAAATCATAGAAATCTGAGAGAGAAGGGAAATTTTTTCCGAAAACTTGCGAATGCTTTTAGAATAATTTCTAAAATTCGAGTATTAATCAAATGAAAGAATGATGCAATCTATTTAATCTTTAAATTTCGATGAAATGTTATCAGAACAATTTCATTTGTGCATAATTGAATGAATTTTAAACACCACATGTGAGGAAACCCATCAGAAAGCTCACTTTCAGAGAAATTTATGAAAAATTAGAAATTTTCAAAAATCATAAAAATCAGATCAACCGAGCTAGCTATTGTCATCATCTTTTAACTGTGACATAATAGGATTGAAACGAACATTTTAAGCTATGATTGAATTCATTTGGAGCATAATATTTGAAAATATCCCCGGAATTCTGATTTTCAAAAAATACAAAATTTTTCAAACTTTCAGATAAATTAAAAGAACGATTATGGCTATCACCTTCATCTTCAAACTCGGTCACAAGGACACACAAAGAAATTTTTTGAGCCATCATTCAATGAATTTAAAACATTTTTTTTTAGTTATCGTGGTACAGCCGATTTTTGAAAAAATTAAATAATTAAAAAAATGAATGAATTAATTTAATTTTGATTAACGGCGATGGATAGGGCTCAACAATACCTACATTTAAAAAAAAAGATTCAAGTCCATCGGTTCATTAGCGAGAAATTAAAGAAAAAGTTTGAAAAAATTTGTTACATACATACACACATACACACATACGTACGGACGACGTCTAAAAATTGCATTTTCGGACTTTCTGGATCATAATAAGTCGATATAACACAAAAAATCGAAAACTTTTTTTTGGACGATTACAATGCTTCCATTCGGAAGCAAAAATGGCAATATCTCAAAAACTTTCAATAAAGGGCTACTCACATTTTGATTTGGTTAGATAGCCATGGGAGCACGTCTAAATATTTTCCGTCAAAAAAACTTCGTCATAAAAACTCGGTTTTTTGAACTTTTGTGATTACAACGCTTGTCATAAAAAACTCTTTCAAAAACAACTTCTGTACAAATAACTTTGTTAAAAACCCGAATATTTTTTTGTGTGTTTCCGTTTTTATTTCTATTTGGAGAGATTGGGCTGTATTGCTTATTTTGTTTTGGTTCCCTTGTATCAGTTTCGTTCAATTTCATTGATAGTCGTTGGTTTTTTTCTTTCATCATTGATTATTTTTCAGGCGGTTTTTTGAGTTGTTTTCTCATGGATTTTTTTATGAGAGAAGTTGTTTCTGGGTTGGGTTTATTTAACGAAGGTGTTTTTTAACCAAGTTTTTTTGACCGAGTTTTTTCGACGGAAAATATTCAGACATGGCGCCGATAGCCACCATTGTAACGAATATTTTAAATATTTTAACGAATATTGTAACAAAGTTAAATACCCCCGGAACTATGGATTTCGCCTATTCACAATACCAAACATTGTTGTAATAAGACCTAAAATCGTACGAAGTTTGAAAGTTCCATCTCAATTATTTTTCAAGTTATAGGGTAACAAGCGATTTTGTCGAAAAAATGAACAAGTGACAATAAAACTCAATTTTCCATAGCGGGCTGATTTCATTTCCATGCCCTGAATAGGTATCATCGTGACGAATATTTTGAAAAGAATAAAATTGGTCCAATCATTCCGGAGATATTGGCAAAAAACGATTTGTGAGAAATCGCTATATCTCAGGAACTACTCAACCGATCGGGCTGAAATTTAGATTTGTGTTTCATTAGTTCCAACTACGAGCCAAAATTTCAGCTTTTTTGCAATTACTTTTCCGGATTTATTAATACACTTCTGGAGAAACACACACACGCACACATACACACACACATGCATACAGACATCGTCTAAAAAACATCATGTCTCGACGTTTCATACCATCCTGAGTCATGTCCAAACAAAATCAGTGCATCGAGAAAAATTGCATTTTCAAAGCTTCCATTCGAAAGCAAAAAACATTTACTACACTGAGAGAAAAATCTAAAGTTCGATTTACAATAAGAAAATAGTTGAGGCAGTTTTGGTGAACGATACGATTTTTTTTTGTATGCGGCACATAACATTATAGTAACTTCACAAGCGTAATTTTTGCAAATCAAAATGCAGTTAAACTAACCAAAGTTCAAAAGTAACCACGACAAATCTATCGTGAGCAGAACTATAAAATAATTGCAATGACTACATTCTATTGTAGTAATCACTTCTCCGGCCATAGTTACCGTAACCCATGCAAAATTGTTGAGGACTTTTTGACTATAATTCGATGGTGATGGAATATAGTCAGAAGAATCATATTTTTCTCTCAGTGTACAAGTGCTAGTGACAGCAAGTGTTAATAGTATTTTTCTTTTTACCCGTTCATTGGTACAGTCCATTGTCAAAATGGAAAAAGAATGATTTAATAATAAAAATAACGAAAATTTGACGTTTTTAATTTATCTGTTTATTTCCAATACAATTAATTTTAAGCGAATATTGATAAATCGTTTTGAAAGCTGGATACGGTACGAAACAGTGATGGGCATTTCTGTTGTTCATTCTCTGACTCTTCACCCAGAAAAATGATTTATTTGAATCAAATAAAGTTTATTTGGATCGAATAATTATGTTTATTGAAATAGTACGACATAAAGGTATTATTGAAATTTAGGCTCGATTGTATCAAGTCCAGCTAAGAAAATCCTCAGTTACGTATTGAAATACATGAAGATAATCTGTCGATCAATTTTGATCGAAAATTCATCGAAGGTATTTCCCCAAAAAACGTAGTGAAACGATGCATCATTACTATTTACCAATAATGCCACTAATTATGATATATTTAGTCGATATTTCTGACGGAATGATTGAATGAAAGACCTCTACGACAAGTTCCTAAAATTGTGGAATGTACAAAATCTTCTAAAAAACACAAAAAAATTGTTAAAAAAATCACCAGGAACGGGTGTTGTTCCGTTTACAAAAATACAGAAGACACTGTCTTATGTTTACAAAAACATGTGAAATCTCCCAAAAGAACAAAAGGTCTTTTGTAACAAAACACTCGTCAAGAATAGTGCGACCGTTGGTCTGTTTACAAAAAGGTTTGCAATCGGGCAAGCTGTAGCGCCAAGTACAGATTAATAAAGCCTAAAGATTATGACGCAACTCATATAAAACTGAAGAAATACTGAAAATTTTGAATATCATTTTTATGAAGCTGAAGAAATAATGAAAATTTTACATTTCATTTTAGCGATTTTCATTATTTCTTCAGTTTTATATGAGTTGCACCATAATCTTTAGACTTTATTAATCTGTACTTGGCACTACAGCTTTTGGTGAGTGTTTTTTGACAAAAGACCTTTTGTTTTTTGGGAGGTCTACTATTTCTTACAGTAAGATAACTTCATTTGAAAATAATAAATTGTTTGTTTGATTTCACTAAATGATTTATTTGAAATTAATAAATTACTTATTTGATATAATTATATCTTATTTCTTTTGTCGTTTTGAACAGCGACAGTCTTGAAATGAATGAAACAATGTCAAATAATGATTTTTGATTCAAATAAATCATTTTTCTGGGTGTTCTCATCTGATTGATAACTTAATGTAGGACGTTGTTCCTCACTAATTTCCATATTATCATACCGCTATCATTTTCAACTTAAAAATTGAGACAAAACTCGTGAATAGACGAGTAATTTTTTTCAAGGTTATAGCGACCCGTTAAATGAGACATTTGGCATTTATATTTTTTTATAGTTGTGTCAAATCTGGCCCACCGTTACTCGCCTCAGGAGTTTTTCTCATTTTTGCTCATTTTTAACAATTTAACAGCTCATTTTTAACTCATTAACTGAGAGTAGGTTCTGAAGTGCAGTCGTAACCACAAACTAGCCTAGAGGCTCGCCTGTACGTCGGGGGGCGAGCTCCTACAGTACTTACGGAGCGCAATCGTCCAGACGTCCTTACATCGCCCACACACGTAATGTCGCTCAAAAAGGTCCTTAGCGGCAGAAAATCGACTTTGAATTTTTACCATGGTTTTGTTTAACATTAAGCTTTACCCGAACTTAGGCTCGAACCCACGACCTCACGATTATCAATTCGACGCCCTAACCACTAACCTATGGCTCAATGAACAAAATGTTTACTTCACATAATCCATATTCATTCCGCCTCAATTTTTTTCGACTTAAACGTTTTGTTATTCAGCTTATAAAGATATTGAGTGATTCAACTATAGTTTAGTAAGTAAATTAATTCGATCATTAATAATCATAACGATAATTATGATAAAGATGATGAATTTCTAATGACGATTCTTCTCTTCTCCGTGATAATTAGCGAATAACATGTGACTTTAATGCTTACGATCAGATTTTGACAATATTATCTTCATGATTACACCCTTACAATTCAACGGTCACGATGTTACCCTTACAATTTTCTCCCCCTTCTCCGTTATTACCATTTAACCCTTATAGTTTTGCTCCTGAGATTTCATTCCTAAGATTTTACCTCCATGATTCTATTCTCATCATTTCACCCTTACCAATTAACCTTCACAATTATACCAACGGCTGGAGTTCAATGACCAAGCTCCGGCCAACCGCTGGCGGGGCTTGGTTATTGAGCTCCGACATGCCAATGTTCGGCCCAAGGCTGTAGGAAATCTGTCAACCAAGAATCGGTTACCCATATCTCCCCCGAGACTTAAGCCCTGGTCTCCAGGGATGGCCAAACCTTGGCCAAGCTTGTGACACACTTGGTCTTTTTCTCCAATACTGGCATTTCATACCAGGGATCCCACTGACCTCAATATATCCCTTATTGGATTTGTTATTCACGTCATTTTGTTAATATTCTTGAACTAAATTTTAATTACCTAAATCAAGTTTACGAGCGTTCAGGATTTGTTTTTTTGGATGAAAAATCAGCAAAAAACCCGATACGATGAAAATTGAATCAATTTAATTGTATCAACTGACCGTGAATACTGCATTCCGATTGAATGCAACCAGAAGACATGAAAGATATGAACCTATAGTAAAGAAAGACAATCGCTATTCAAATTTCAAAGTCAATCCTAAATTAATTCTTAATCAACTCAAGTATTTGTATTAAGTAATTCTGTAGTATAAACACAATGGATCAACGTTGTATAAATAACGAACAGAATACCCAGCACTAAAGCAAGTGAAGCTCATGACTCCCAACAAATCGCTGAAGGATTTCTTCATTAACTGCGCGAACCTAAAACTTTCATAACCATCATAATATTCCATTAAAACTGATAATCCGGGGCCCTCCACTAGGCTGACCAATGAACTGCTCCATTCCCCTCGTAATTAGTCCACAAATCGGTGTCACCGTTCTTTGCCGTGCCTCCAATTTTCTTTCACCGAAAAATAAACATCAGGAAAAAAAGTGAAAACATCTCTAATATCCTTGGCGTTGATCGCTCCGCAGCGGAAGAAAATACAAGCAATGGTGAAAAAAGGAAGAATGGAGGAATGAATAAGTGTAGAATGATTTGTTCTCCTAGCTGTTATATGTATTTAGAGAAATGTAAGTCGAATGAGACATGCCTGATATTTCACGGGATGACGTTTCAATCGCTCGAGTCTTTTCCGCTTTGGCGTGTGTGTACTATCTCTCTCTCTCCTATTTTTTCCGTTTTACTCTTCTTATTCGCGCCTCACATTCATTCTCTCTCTGGCATCTCGTTGAAGACATGCAGAGGACAGGCACGGTTGGAACCCTAACCACTAGTACACTTTCGTTACGCTTGAGGGGGAATGAGCGCGCGAGACTCGAAGGTGAGTAGCGTCGCCTTGGTCACGGTCAAGGTTCGCAGCGAATGCACATTATCGTTATGTACCGATGAACTCACTTGTGTGGAACCGATAAAATCACTGAAGTTATTTTTTTTTATAAACTTTTTGATGATACTTTGTTTTTTTTTAAATTTATTTAAGCATTTTAAACCAATCGGTTTACTCTGCCATGGTACTTTGTTTCAGCCTTCAATTTTTTCGAAATAGGGGAACGACTGATTGAGTGATGGAATTCGGGGGTGATTGGAATTTTGTTACGGGATAATGGAGAATATCCGTTCTAAGAGGATTTTGATTTGATTAATGAATTCGGCATCGAGAGCATTACGGAGGAGATGACATTATTCTTTAAATATCGAGGTAACCCGTGGGCTCAGAGAAAAATGTTAAAAGACCTTTTTTTTTTTGTTCGTCAAATTATCTCCACAACAATCTTTTGATAAATCTTGAAAAGCATCATCATTTTTTTTATTGGTGGCATCGTCGTTGAGAAGGTCTTTTTTGAACCATATGCACATAGATTTTTGACTTGGTTAATCACTGTTGATGAATAAGGTCAAGATAAGGATTTCTCTGTTTGATTAGAATTTTCAATTTTTTTCTTATTATTTCGAAAAAAGTATACAGTCGAGCACTAAAGTTCGTAAACAGAATACATAGAATGCAAGTTCAGGCTATTCACGAACTTTAGTGCTCGACTGTACAATGTCAAGTGAGCGCGATGAGAATACTCTTGGAATCAACAGAAGAATCCATTTGTGTAATAGTCGTTTCTTCCATTGATCGATACCTGCACTTTGAAATTTTTTCACGGACATAGTTGTATAAGTGCAGAGGAAAGTTAACAAACTGTGTAAAATTATTTGGTTGGAACTCGTCATATTTCCATTATCGGGTTATGTTCTTGAATTCATAGACTATGTTTCACATAAAACTTGAAATTAATCAGCCGCTAATTTTGACAGGAATGTCTGTCAACGATGATTATATGAGATCATTCATGATTACATTGATATAATGAAGAATAATTGTTGGGTGAGCAACAAAGCTATTTATCATAAGACGGGAATTATTGCAACCTGGTGGAAGAATCATTGTGCCGTTGGATCAATTCATCTTCTAATTTGAAGCGCATGATTACTGCATTAGATGGACACAGAAAAATATCATAACACCGGTAAATTTTCACAGGTTGTTTTCTTAATATCTTGAACAGAGACATTGTGTTTTGTTCATGAAATTCTTTTGATGATAGAAGTTTCAACATTTTCCCCAAACCCAGTGATTTCAGAGGTGTCAATGAAATTAACTATACGAAGTATTTTGGCTCAGAATCTTCTTTTATTACTTCACTGCAGAATTTCTTTTGATTTGAATATTCAAATTCCATACCTTTCGAGTAGAAACTCTTGTGCCCAAAGTCCTTGATAATTCAATCACTCGTACTATTGAAATAAAAATTCAGGAAGGTAAAAAAAATCACCGATAAAACTTCTGAATAAAAAAATTCAACACAATTCAGAAAAGAAAAAAATGTCGCTGTCAATTCTCTCAAAAAACATTAACCGTATGATCATCAGCCGCGAACGTCCACTCGTCGATCCGGGAGAGTTGGAGTACGACTGCGGTCCCATGCAAGAGAGATCCTGCCTATGAGTCCCCGCTAGTCCCACTTACCAACCAACCAGAAACCTCCCGTGTATTCCTAGTTAGCATCTCTGCCATACCTCACTGTAGCTTTCCATCAGGAGTAGTGCCATTCTATAAAAAAAAAAGAATGTGAAACACCCTATCAAAAGCGACAATGAAGAGAAAACTGAAAGATTCACCCACAAAGAAAAATCACACATCGCTGAGGGAAAACTATTTGCCCCGGGGATGTAAAGGCGACACGATTGATCATCTCCGTGTGATAGAAAGTACATTCGGTAATTATGAGTTATAAATTGAACGATCGATTTATGACTAGCATATGATGTTGTTTCGCCTATCTAAGTACATTTTCCCTTTCTTGAAATTCATTAATTTTACTATTTTTCATGGAGAGTGGCTGAATTTATCTGCGGTAGAGTACTAATTTTTTTGTTGGGTATAATAAATAATATTTTAAGTCAATAATATTTCAACTTCAAAAATCAATGAGAATGAGTACCAATAATTGCTAGAAAAAAATTTGTCGATAAATGGTTATACAACCAAGGACTTTCGGTCCATGATTTCTCGGGATTTTTCCGGGTTTGTTGATTTTATTTCTTATCATACATGACCTAATTTGCTGCTTCAAACGGTCATCCAAAGATATGTTATTTCTTAAGTTCTCATAGATATTACAAAGGAAATTTGCTCGGAAATTTGAGGTTGAAGGTTCCACGAATAGCAACAGACGACTGAGTGCCATTGTGAATGGAGCATCAGCCAATCGCGAATTGAATGCTGTTCACTCTTGATATATTGGGTAAAAATTATAAGCGATTATCTTGACAGTTGGAAGAATTTTCTATCGATACCTTTCCCGTTATTAAAAAATTATCATTTGTACCACGATGACACCGAATTCCACAATTCTATTTCTCGAAATGGTGATGAGAAAAATAATCCACCGAATATCCCTCGCGGTTCAAAATGAATCGAAGTATTTCCCTCAACCTTTCCTGTATACAAACGAATGCGTCAAGTTTCGCAGGAAAAATCCCTGGCGCAAGCGCTCGGGATTTTTTTAACCTGCGAAACTTGAAATATTCGTTTGTACATGACGAAGTTATCGGCAGGGTTCGGAAAAATGGTAATGTGAAAATTACACTGATAGAAAGGATTAGTTATTGTTAACGAATGGATTTGATTGGAGATGAGGGTCTGTCGGGTCTCACCAAATGTTCATTCGCTAATAGTTAACAAATGCATATTTGAGGAGCCTTGTTGGACTCGATTTTCACTTTTCAAGTTCACCATTCGTTAACTATTAACGAATATTCATTTGGTCGTATTTAACTCTAATTCGTTAATACACTGAGAGAAAAAATTATTCCTGCCAAGGATTGATATTCTCGTCAGAAGATAATATTTTTTCAGAACGAATTTTTCCAGGACAGTCATTTTCAGAGAGTCCAAGTCTATCCTAAAAAATTACAGTGATGTTGAACAATCTGATTATTATGCTACATATGACCTTGACAAAATGTTCTCCGATATCTTCCGGATTTTACAAATTGGCGATTTTCTCAGGTAAAGAAAATTGGAATAATTACAAATGTTAATAATTATTATTGGAGTTTCTTTGAGGTCATGTGCAGAAGAATATTCTTATAGATCACCATAATTCTCACGATTGGGAATGATTTCGGAGCACCTGGAAATGACTGGCCTGGAGAAATACGTTCCAAAAGAGATATTTTTTTCTACTAAGAGTATGAAAAAGATATCACAAATAACATTTTATTGGGAGGAATAAATTTTTTTCTCAGTGTAGATAACGAATGAATCTCGTTTGGAATAAATGAATCAGTTTATGAGTGTATTAATCCGTTATTCTATTAGTCGCTATTCCAGAATTTAGAAACAAAATTTTTCGATTATTTGAAAATTCAATAACTCAAATAATTTATTACGCATTACTTGCCCGGGTAGAAATTTTTCTGACTTTGGAAGAGCTTCCAAAGATTCTCTGAGAGATTCTTCGAAAGATTATCTCGAAGATCTTTTTGGTGTCGCAAAAAGATTCTTCGGGAGATAGAATCTTGCAGAGACAATGTTGAAATATCTTCAGGAGACGACATCTTTTTCTCGAGAATCTTCCGGAGAATGCTTTCGAAGATCTTTGAAAGACGACTTCT